>NC_142736.1:26894208-27126708 GCF_051943395.1 Hippocampus bargibanti | reverse complement strand
ATACAGCATTAGAAATCTTGGACTCTCTTCTTTCACCAGAAAAAAGTGTTAATTCCTAAATTATGTGAGTCTAGAGTTATATGAGCTTGAAATGAGGGTGGCTGTCTAAAATACAATGCAATACATGCATATTTGTTTATATGGTGCCTTAACAACAGTTGAAGCTGGAACAAAGCGCTAACATGGAAAAAAAGTGAAATTCTGCCCCCATGTGGAAGGGTGAAAACATTGCCAGAGGTCTGGCCAGCGCTTTTTCTGCTTCAAAGTAAGAAGAAAAAAAAACCAAATTCGGGAATGGCGCTCTACGTCATATTTTCAATTCCCAAATAAATTAGGGAATGAGTTAATGAGAATGCTTTCATGTTTTTTTTTTTTTTCCCCCAGTGTCGCTTCTACGATTTACGCGCTGACCGCGAAGTGGCTGTCTACCAGAAAGACAGCATAATCTTTGGTGCATCTACTGTGGACTTTTCCCTCAGTGGTAAATGGACATTTTTAATGACGTTGTCTGTATTTCACTCTCGGTCAGTCACACTTCCTCTTCCCTTCTCTCAGGTCGACTCCTTTTTGCCGGCTACAATGACTACGCCATAAACGTGTGGGATGTGCTCAAGGGAAATCGCATTTCCACCATGTATGGTCACGAGAACCGCGTAAGCAGGGTTCGATTGTCACCAGATGGCACGGCGCTCTGCTCCGCCTCTTGGGATAATACCTTGAGGGTGAGAGGCTCGCACACCCATACACACACACATACAAGATTGAACAGGAGAAACAAAATTCTGGAGGCGAGATCACTTTCTTAACTTGTCATCTACAGTGTGACCTCAACTTACGAACTTAATTGGTTCCCAGACGGAGTGTGTAAGGCGAAAAGTGTGTATCTCAAAAAAAAATTCCCATAGGAAACCATTAAAATGGGAATAATCCGTTCCCGGGTTTCCATAAAATATACTTTTCAACTAAATAAACCTTAAAACTACACACAACATACCTTATTCTATGTATAATGTTGTAAAATTTGCTATTGTATTGTAATGAAAGAAATACACTGCATTGTATCATAAAGTCACTTTATTTACATTTGTGATGGACATTTATGGCTTGATGGAATGGCGTTGGAGGTCGACAGTCAAGGGGAATTGCTGTTTGGAAAGAGAGGCGCATTACATGAGGACTGTAATTAAAGAAATAAACTGTGCTGTAAAATAAAGTTTTATTTACCTTTTTGATGGTCGTTGATGGCTTATGGAAGGAGAGTCACCTTCCATAAGGACTGTTGGTAACTTAACCACTGGTGCTGTTCGGTCGTGTGCTTCCGCCGAAGATCACTCCGTCAGCCGTGGTGGGTGTGTATGAAAATAGTGCTTATTATAAGGTTTAATTTTAATAAATTTGACGTTTGTAAGATAAGGTGTTTGTAAGTTGAGGTCTCACTGTACATAGACATAGTTTGTTTTTATTGTTGTTTTATATTTATTGTGGTGAGCTGAAATGTTAACATTGTTCATTTGCACTTTTTGTCATGCAGATTTGGGCCTAGTCTCGACATCCGAACACCTGGAATCAACTGTAGCATTGAAACCATCGTTCAGTGGTACAAAGACACAAGGCCAACAAATAAAAAAAACCTTAGATGAGCCGAGAATTTAAAAACAAATATTGCAAAGGGAAGGTATTTCTTTGAACACTTGAAGTGGTCATGGTGTGTTATTCTCATAATAGCTGGATGATGTCACTGACAGTTAATGACAGTTAGTGTGAAGTGACAAAGGTGACATCATTTCAAACACAGGTGGCTTTGTACATAAATACAGGAGACCACATAGTCTGAGTATGAATGAAACTCAAGCGCTGTCGTCGTAATTTTTTTTCTGCAAAGAACCTCATTTGAATTGACTGTAAACCCAATTAAGCGCAATTGCATCACCAATGTGTGCTATTCAAATATATGCAACTCAATACATGAGTTAACGTACACTCAGGCAGAGTATTTGGGAGCAGGAAAAGGGGAGATTTTATGTTTAAAGGACAACCGACGTCACTTTTTTGTTTCTTAACTGACATCAGAAAAACGTTTTATAGCATCTAAAATATTATACATTATACATAAATATAATACATACACAGTATGATATTTTTATTCAAATGCAAAACACCAATAAAAATGACTTAGAGTCCAAAATCTGCAAAAAAATTGAGCTGCGAATTGGGCATTTTCATAAAGTCCCGCCCCCTGTTCGTGACGTCACGCCAAGACGTCTTGCATTGCTGGAGAATCAAAACAATGACTTCAGATTCGGAGAATATGCTTTCTTGTTACACATCCAGTTATGAATATGATTCAAATAGTTCTGAAGAGGAAAGCATACATGTTTGCAATCGATTAAGGAATTTATTCCGTGCCATTATGAGGCAACATTGAGGGGAAATGTCTCACCGAAAAAGAGGCAGAAAATGGCGACCTCCTGTTGCCACCTCCGTTTCCTCGGGCTGATAAATTCCTTATATGGAGCTTGGACGCCCTCCTCTGGCGGCTTTTGGGTGCAACACGAGGTCCCCAGACCAAACAAGTACAGCAAAATACATTGACGTGATGGAAGGACCGCTACAATGCATCTTTTTTTCGGTCAGGGGCGTTCCTTTCGTGACGTGGTAACGTGACGTAAAACGTAAAATATAGCTACAGTAAAGTCTCGTTATATTGATATTCAAGGGAGTCCGAAAAAATATTGATATAACCGGGACTATCGATTTATCCGACCCTGTTTGCATGTAATTTTCTCTGTGCGTGCATAGAAATAGTATCGATATAACCGGGACTATCGATATATCCGATATCGATATAACGAGACTTTACTGTATATGCGGTGGAATCTTATTAAAATACGCTCAGTGTAAGTCATTTTAAGCCATTTTACAAATTATGGAATCAACTTGTCCGGAGACGTCGGTTGTCCTTTAAAGGAGATGTCGACCCTAAAATATTCTCTACAGTTACAGTTAAGCACTTTTTTCCAGCTTCAGCTGTTGTTAAAGCGCAACATAAATCAATATGTATTGTATTGTACAGTTATATGTTTTATGCATTAGTCTAAACACAATATTATTATTAATATTGCATTTGTGGAATATTCATTAAAATACCGTCTTTGAAGTTTTTGTCAAGACAATGTTTTTCTGGAGCCTATCCCAACTGTGTCCGCGCAGCAGGTAGGGCACACATTTCTAATTAACCATTTGCAATCACAATCAGGATATTTTGGATGATATATCCACCTCCGGTACCATGCATGTTTTTAGAATTTGGGATTCACTTTTTAATACCTACTGTCCACATATTTTTTTTCCACAACATGATTTTTATTTTTTTCCCCCCCGAGTCTAAGGACCACAAGACCTGATATTGATCCTTTTGTCAGTGACACGTCTTGAATTTGTTACAAAACAGGTTTAAAGGTCTTCAGAGTATTGACAAGTTGTAGAATGATTATTAGGTGGGAAAATACCTCATGGGAATTCCAGAGTAAGAAGGTGAAATAAAACAGCAACAGTTGTATCAAACTGCTCTGCTGTTTGCTTTCACTTAATTGACTTTGGGCGAAACATTGTGTTCTTCTTTCCCACTTCCTCAAGCTAATCTCTCAAACACATCACAGTGTTACATTGATTGGGGCACAGTCAATGTCGATGAATTTGGAAAAGTTTGATCCCACAACCAGAGAAAGATCTACCATGGATGGTATTTAATGTCCCGTTGACCAAATTCACACATGAAATTTCATACTCTGCATAAATTAACACGTTTATATGATTTTGATAGATTTTGGTAATCAACAAACAACTGCATCTATAATGGCACAGCGATTGAGAGGGTAAATAGTTAATCACCTCATCTCATGGTACAAACAACCCATTTTACATTTGATTTAATCACTTTATAAAATAATATCAGTTCAGTGTCTGTTGTCTTTTTTATCCTCTTTTAAGTGATTTCTGCGTAAATAAATGACCGACGTCACAAACAGAACTGACGTAACAAAGGGTCTTCGGACCTCTTTCATGTCAATTTCCTTATAAGCACCACAACCGGGCGGAGGCATACATAAGTGGGACCAACGTATTTGAAAGCTTCCAACGTCTCCTTCCGCCCGCCGCCGGTCTTTTTGCGCTGCCGAATAGAGCCGTCTCTTATCGCTGGGAGGGTAAGTGTTTTTATTTTATATTACATATATTTCCATTTGTCCATGTCGCTATACCTATGATGATGTTCAATTGTTTTGTATTATCGATTCGGGGTCAATGTACGGAAAGGTTCCGCCTTAGTGGAGTTTTTGAGAGCCGGTGAGGTGAATTGGGTCCTTTGTGTCCTCCATTGCTCTGGTAACACATCAACGGTTAGCCTTGTTGCGAGCCGGCGAACAAATCCCTTAAGTTCACCGGCACAAACAGTTTCTTAACCGGGGAAACTACGCTGTGTGTTGTGTTTCACTCGATAATATTTTACATGAAAGTCGCTTGGTGGGACCAGTCTTATTTCGGTCACATTTATTATCCGGCTTCAGGTTCAAAACCATTTTAACATGAGACGACCCAGACGCCTAACGTATATATGGAAACGGTTCTTTTTCTTACGATGCGTAGATCACACTCTTGTAAAAACGGCAATTAAAATCGTGTTTAGTTGGTATATTGCGAGGTCGTGATGAGGCACTCGATAGGGGGGGGGGGTCTTTTTTTACGATGGAGTACCATAGTTCCGTTCCAAACGCGAAGTAACAAGAATTGTACCTATGTCTGAATATACGTAGGTCGGTATGCACGTTCGTGTATGCTAACCCAACACTGTATGAGTCAGAAAAAATACAGGTAATAATTGCATGGAAAGCATTTATTGACCTACAATATCACATAATATCTGGTCGTCACCTTTAAATTGTTTCATCTCGGAGCTTTTATGGCATACGTGCCAGGAGATCTCGGTTTACGGACGGGATTCTTTGGTACGTCAGCAACGTAACTGTCTTGCGTCGGAAGACGTTGTAGCGTCACTCGTGCTGTTGGAGTGACATTATAAGGCAAATAATTGTGATAATTTTGGTCATTTGGAATGTTGACATCGTTTTAGATTTATTTGAAAGAGGAGCCCTAATTTTGAAGTAATTAATACGTCTGTGTAAACTCTCAGTAGTACATGAGTGGTCAATCGATGAAAAGGTTTCTTCAGCCATCATCTGTACTTTGAAGGTGTCGGACGTTTCGCTTCATATCCAAGAAACTTTGTCAGCAAACTAAAGTCTTACTGGGAGTTTAGGCTATATATATATATATATATATATATATATATATATATATATATATATATATATATATATATATATATATATATATATATATATATATATATATACAGTAAAGTCGTTATATCGATATTCAAGGGAGTCCGAAAAAATATCGATATAACCGGGACTATCGATATATCCGACCCTGTTTGCATGTAATTTTCTCAGTGCGTGCATAGAAATAGTATTGATATAACCGGGACTATCGATATATCCGATATCGATATAACGAGACTTTACTGTGTATATATATATATATATAGTAAAGTCTCGTTATATCGATAGTACCGCTTATTACGATACTATTTCTATGAACGCAAGGAGAAAATTACATGCGCGCAGGGTCGGATATATCGATAGTCCCGGTTATATCGATATTTTTTCGGACCCCCGAGAATATCGATATAACGAGACTTTACTGTATATATATATATATATATATATATATATATATATCCCTACTGTCCAGACATTGCAGTGCCGGACACTGCTATGATAGGTCCCTGCTTTCAGGTTGGGGGGAGCAGAGGACTACTCCCTGCAGCTGCTCCACTGATAGTTCCTATCGTTCTAACGACCGGCCTGATTGCCCCACTTCGACTGGTATCACCTCATCTAACTATAGTATTACTAATCCTATGTTGCCTAAGCAGGCTATTGTATGAACGATCCAAATTGAACCTCACCCCACCAAACCGGTTTAATGAAGGATTTAGTCGTTTTATCAAAATTGCTTCTTTTACTCCCCTTTCAAACCATCTATGTTCTTTCGCTAAGATTTTAACCTCATTGTCGTCAAATGAGTGGTTATAGTAATTAACTTAGAAACTATAACAGAAAGGCAAGTAAATGACACCACCAGCCATCTCCAAAGTTAACAATTGTTTATTTAAATAGTTTGAATTGCAAATGAACCAACAAGGTTGTTGCATGTGCGTTTACAGAAAATGTCATCGTGCGGGCTGTGGAAAGAGAGCCTGGCCCTTGCCGAGGACTACATAGCCCTGTGTTGCATGGCCAACCCCAGTGAGGCCCTTCCCCCTCCCAGCGAGGCGGCTGCTACCATGAGGCGCATGGGCCGGCACGCCGAGTCGCTCAATGAGACCACCTTCCAGAACCTGGCGCAGACCTTTGTGCGGGAGTGCGGGCCGGACCTGTGCTCCGGCCTCAGGGGCGTGATGCAAGAGATGGTGAGCGACGGATTCTTGAACTGGGGGAGAGTGGTGTGTCTCTTCGCCTTCACGGGAGTGCTAGCCAAGATGCTGAAGGACAATGAGCAGGAGGAGACCACCACCACCACCACCACCCTTGCCGCCGCCACTACCAAATTGAGGCTGGACCTCAATGAATGGCCCCAAATCTGCAGAAAGCTGGCACAGACCATCGCTGACTTCCTGGGCGAGGAAAAAAAGGAGTGGATGCTGGAAAACAATGGCTGGGTAGGTGTTTACACCATCCTTAATTTTCTGCAGCTACAGCAGTGCTTCCACGTATAATTTGTAAACAAGTGTTAATCAACCGTGATTCAGTTAAGAATATTTGAGCAGTCAAACAAATAACAATGACAACGCAAAGACACAGAGAGTCATTCGTTCTTCAGCACTGTCTGTACCCTCTTTGTGACATGAAGCAGTTCGAATTTGTTTTTTAATGCTTGGGTGCCGATAAAGCGCAGATCATGGCCTCTGGCAATATTTTTTTTCTTTTCCACAAGGGGGCAGCATTTCCTTGTTTCCATGTTAGAGCTTTGTTCAAGTTTCAGCTGTTTATAAAAAACAATATGTATATATTGCATTGCAGTTTGGACAGCCGCCCTCATTTCAAGCTCATATAACTCCAGACCCATATCATTTAGGAATTAACTTTTTTTTCCTGCTAAAAGAAGATTCTACGCGGTTTCTTACACTGCATTGAATGTATATGTCGCCCTAAAACTCAATATTTCATCTGGGCCTGGAATTTGTTTGACAATGACAAAAACCCTGGCACTGGAGTGGACAAATGTTTGCACATGCGTGGCAGTGAATGAGTGAATTATTTTTTTATTTTTTTTTTGGGGGGGGGGGTTACATCCCAATGTGTAAATGTACCGTGAAGTCACTTGTAGAAAGGCAAATGACACCTTCAAAGTTTCCAGTGGTACGTGTTAAAAAAAAAGTCCCAATGTGACTTGAAAGTGAAGGTCACTCAAACTGTTAACACTGGAAAGCCCCCAAACACACATTTACATTCAACACTCAAAACATTGCTTACATGATACACTTAGAAATGGTTTTCAATTTTTGCTTTCACGTTCAGACAGGTAGACGTTCTACCCACAGACTCGCACATTTTTTAAAATTGTTTTAGACTACTACAAAATCTATATTTGAACCACGCCGCCTCATAAATAAGCATTTATAGCCACGCCGGGCTGTCTGCTTTTCTCAATGGAAACACGCACACACAAACGCGCGCACGCAAGGCCCCCCCCTCCCGTGTCGAGTTGGCAGCTGCCTTCAACTGCCACAAAGGCGGTGCAGCCACATAGACTTCAAGTTGTGTGTGTGCGTGCGTTTGTGTCGTCGGTTAGCGGTGCACCACCAAAGTTGTGTAGTAGTAGTGGTCGTTGTCTTGAAACAAAGCAGCAGCTGTGTACACGGCCACAACAGGTGGATGTGCCCTTTGTTTTCTTTCTACCTGCACCTTTTTGGCATGTGTGGAATAATGATATTCTTCATATATGTTTGTAGTAATGATATTTTAACTTTATATCCTCCTTTAACTCATTCACTGCCAGACATGTGCAAAAATGTGTGCAATCCAGTGCCAGAGTTTTTGTCATTGTCACTTGAATTCCAGGACCCACAGAATATTGAGTTTTAGGACTACATAAACATTCAATACATTGGGAAATTAATGTGTTGTGGAAATTGTTTAAAGGCCAACCGGCACCATTTTTTTGTTTCCTAACTGACATCAGAAAAACGTTTTATAGCATCTAAAATACCCAAAACACTCTGGCTGATATTTTTAATCAAATGCAAAGCACCAATAAAAATGACTTAAAGTGTCCAAAATCTGCAAAAAAATTGAGCTATGATTTGGGCATTTTCAGAAAGTGCCGCCCCCAGTTCATGACGTCAGAGCAAGACGTCTTGCATTGCTCGAGAATCAAAACAATGGCTTCAGATTCGGAGAAGATGCTTTCTTGTTACTCATCCAGTTATGAATATGATTCAAATAGTTCTGAAGAGGAAAGCATAAATGTTTGGAATCGATTAAAGAAGTCCTTCCGTATCAATTTGAGCCGTCTGGACTCCAATGTAGCGTCCCAGAAAATGCACAAGATGGCGCACAAGCTCCGTTTGAAATGGGCTGATTTGTCCGCTGGGCATTTGTGGAAGCTTACACCTTCTTTATGTGTGTTACCGCAATTGGCTGCGACACCATCACATTATTTATGTAGTTTGCCTTCTAATTTTGCGATCAACACAGATGAAAAAAATTACCCAAAATGCATTGTGTGTTCTCGGTCAGGGGCGTTCCCTCCATGATGTCACTTAGGGCATTGTCATCAACTCGAAAACGACTTACTGAATATTCAGCGCGAGTATTAACGTAAAATCTGTGGTGGAATCTTTGTAAAATGCGCTCAGTAGAAGTCATTTTACAAATTATAGACGCAACTTGTCCGGTGGCGGTTGTCCTTTATACGTTCTTTCATCAGAAAAAGAGTATTCCTAAATTATATGGGGCTGTGGAGGTATATGAGCTTGAAATGAGGGCGGCTGTCCAAAATACAATGTGATTCATACATATTGGTTCAAATAGCGCTTTAACAACAGGTGAAGTGCTAACATAGAAAAAAGGGATATCCTGCCCCCTTGTGGAAGGGAAAAAAACAGCCAGAGGCCATGACCAGCGCTTTATCGGCACCCAAGCATGAAAAAAAACCCCAACTAATTCAGGAATGGTTCCCTATGTCATATCATATTCAATTCCAGAATAAATTTGGGAATGGAAGGGAATGAGTTAATGAGACAATTTTCCCTCTCGGAAGATTTTATTCTTGGAATATGAGGCGAAGTCTTGCATTTTATCTTCTAATATTAAACTTGAACTATTTTTCTCGACAGTTTATAGCTTTATTTTTTTGTCAAAGAAGGCAATATGACTCATCTCGACACAATGTTTCACTAAACACAACCATACTTTTGTAATATTGCTAATTTATCTGTTTTAATATTCAAACTTCATGCTTTAAATCAATTCTTGTAGAATGACAATTTCAGTGATAGTTTTTTTTTTAATATTTTTACCTCATGCTTTTGAAAGCTTGAATCAAACCACTTGGGTCTGACTTTTTTTGCGCCCTCTCCTGAGTGATGACCGTCAGGGCATCCTGACCTCCGCGACCTTCAAGTAATGAATGCTCTTCTCCATGTGTTTGCTCTTCCAGGAGGGTTTCTGCAAGTCGTGCAGCGGTAGCAGCAGACAGTCCAGTCAAGATGCATCCATGAAGACGGCGCTGTTGGCTGCGGCCGGTGTGGGCCTCGCCGGACTCACCTTCCTGCTCGGCCGTTGAAACGCGTTGACATTTCACTCAGTCTTTTCCCTTGTTGTCACAACATTTCTTTTTCATCTCTTTAACATCAATGCTGTGCAATCAGGCAGTCGAATGTTCCAACTTTCTGTCTCTCTCTTTCTCTGTCTCACTCTCTCTCTCACACACACACACACACACACACACACACACACACACACAGGCGTTGATCTCTTGCTCTACGCGATTGTACAACTAACTGATCTGGATGCCTTCTTGACACACGTTGAAGCCAGTGACTGGAAACACTTTGGTCAGTCAAGACTGCCTTGTCTCTGCGACAATGTGTAAATTAATATATTATATTTATATCAAATGAATTCCTTTTTCTAGACTGACTTTGCGTTCTTTTGGCTCGTTTTGGAATGCGTGTGATTGTGTGTTTGCAATTGAGTGTGTTTGTGTTTGTGTCAAGCCCGGTCAGCAGGGCTGGCATGGCCATTTAATGATGGTGCTATTTGTTTGTGAAATGTTACCTTTTTATCAATGTATTTTTTTTCTTAATGCCAGGGACCAATGACATTTGAGAACAAGCACCCCGACAACCTATTTTTACATTGTTTTTGGTTGTATTTATTTGTCACCCTTTTTGTAATAAAATCAACTTACAATTTTTGCACATTGCTGTTGTCATGCAATGTAAAATGTATATTAAGGCGTTTTTAGCCTGAAAAAAGTTGTGTAGTAAGGCGTTTTTAGCCCGAAAAAAAACAACCATGTATAGTAAGGCGTTTTTAGCCGAAAAAAACGACCATGTATCGTAAGGCGTTTTTTGGTCTGAAAAAAAATAACCATGTATAGCAAGTTGTTTTTAGCCGAAAAAAAATGACCATGTATAGTAAGGCATTTTTAGCCGAAAAAAACGACCATGTATCGTAAGGCGTTTTTTGGTCTGAAAAAAAATAACCAAGTATAGCAAGGTGTTTTTAGCCGAAAAAAAATGACCATGTATAGTAAGGCATTTTTAGCCGAAAAAACGACCATTATAGTAAGGCATTTTAGCCGGAAAAAACGACCATGTATAGTAAGGCAATTTTTTTTTTTGCCGAAAAAAACAACCATGTATAGTAAGGTGTTTTTAGCTGAAAAAAAAAACAACCATGTATAGTAAGGCGTTTTTCGCTGAAAAAAACCACCATATATAGTAAGCCGTTTTTCGCTGAAAAAAAACAACATTTATAGTAAGGTGTTTTTTGGCCTGAAAAAACGACCATGTATAGTAAGGCGTTTTTAGCTAAAAAACGACCATGTATAGTAAGTAAGGCGTTTATAGTCGAAAAAAACGACCATCTATAGTAAGGCGTTTTTAGCTAAAAAAAACGACCATGTATAGCAAGGCGTTTATAGTCGAAAAAAAATGACCATGTATAGCAAGGTGTTTATAGCCGAAAAAAATGACCATGTATAGTAAGGTGTTTTTAGCCGAAAAAAAAACGACCATATATAGTAAGGCGTTTATAGTCGAAAAAAAACGACCATCTATAGTAAGGCGTTTTTAGCCGAAAAAAACGACCATGTATAGTAAGGCGTTTTTAGCCGAAAAAAAACGACCATGTATACTAAGGTGTTTTTTGGCCTGAAAAAAAAACCCACCATGTATAGTAAGGCAATTTTAGCCGAAAAAAAACGACCATCGAAAATAAGGCTTTTTTCGCTGAAAAAAACCACCATGTATAGTAAGGTGTTTTTAGCCCAAAAAAAGACCATGTATAGCAAGGCGTTTTTAGCTGAAAAAAAACGACCATGTATAGTAAGGCGTTTTTCGCTGAAAAAAAAACCATATATAGTAAGGCGATTTTTGGCCTGAAAAAACGACCATGTATAGTAAGGTGTTTTTAGCTAAAAAAACGACCATGTATAGTAAGGTGTTTTTAGCTGAAAAAAAAAACGACCATGTATAGTAAGGCGTTTTTAGCTGAAAAAACGACCATTATAGTAAGGCATTTTAGCCGGAAAAATAGACCATGTATAGTAAGGCGTTTTTAGCTAAAAAACGACCATGTATAGTAAGGCATTTATCGTCGAAAAAAACCACCATGTATAGTAAGGTGTTTTTAGCCAAAAAAAAGACCATGTATAGCAAGCCGTTTTTAGCCGAAAAAAAGCGACCATGTATAGTAAGGCGTTTTTTTTTGCCGAAAAAAACAACCATGTATAGTAAGGTGTTTTTAGCTGAAAAAAAACGACCATGTATAGTAAGGTGTTTTTAGCTGAGAAAAAAAAACGACCATGTATAGTAAGGCGTTTTTCGCTGAAAAAAACCACCATATATAGTAAGGCGTTTTTCGCTGAAAAAAACCACCATATATAGTAAGGTGTTTTTTGGCCTGAAAAAACGACCATGTATAGTAAGGCGTTTTTAGCTAAAAAACGACCATGTATAGTAAGTAAGGCGTTTATAGTGGAAAAAAACGACCATCTATAGTAAGGCGTTTTTAGCTAAAAAAAACGACCATGTATAGCAAGGCGTTTATAGTCGAAAAAAAATGACCATGTATAGCAAGGTGTTTATAGCCGAAAAAAATGACCATGTATAGTAAGGCGTTTTTAGCTAAAAAACCACCATGTATAGTAAGGCGTTTATAGTCGAAAAAAACGACCATGTATAGCAAGGCGTTTATAGCCGAAAAAAATGACCATATATAGTAAGGCGTTTTTAGCCGAAAAAAAACGACCATGTATAATAAGGCGATTTTTGGCCTGAAAAAACGACCATGTATAGTAAGGTGTTTTTAGCTAAAAAACGACCATGTATAGTAAGGCGTTTTTCGCTGATAAAAACCACCATATATGGTAAGGCGTTTTTCGCTGAAAAAAACCACCATATATAGTAAGGCGTTTTTTTGGCCTGAAAAAACGACCATGTATATATAGTAAGGTGTTTTTAGCTGAAA
Organism: Hippocampus bargibanti; assembly: GCF_051943395.1. Lineage (NCBI taxonomy): Eukaryota > Metazoa > Chordata > Actinopteri > Syngnathiformes > Syngnathidae > Hippocampus > Hippocampus bargibanti. Next base: position 27,113,887 of record NC_142736.1, on the reverse strand, counting down.
AAAAACGACCATGTATAGTAAGGCGTTTATAGTCGAAAAAAACGACCATCTATAGTAAGGCGTTTTCAGCTGAAAAACGACCATGTATAGTAAGGCGTTTATAGTCGAAAAAAACGACCATCTATAGTAAGCCGTTTTTAGCTAAAAAAACGACCATGTATAGCAAGGCATTTATAGTCGAAAAAAACGACCATGTATAGCAAGGCGTTTATAGCCGAAAAAAATTACCATGTATAGTAAGGCGTTTTTAGCCGAAAAAAAAACGACCATGTATAATATGGCGTTTTTTTTTGTCGAAAAAAACAACCATGTATAGTAAGGTGTTTTTAGCTGAAAAAAAACGACCATCTATAATAAGGCGTTTTTCGCTGAAAAAAAACACCATATATAGTAAGGCGTTTTTCGCTGAAAAAAAACACCATATATAGTAAGGCGTTTTTTTGGCCTGAAAAAACGGCCATGTATAGTAAGGCGTTTTTAGCCGAAAAAAACGACCATGTATAGTAAGGTGTTTTTAGCTGAAAAAAACGACCATGTATAGTAAGGTGTTTTATTGCTGAAAAAAAACAACCATGTATAGTAAGGCATTTTTAGCCGAAAAAAAACACCATGTATAGTAAGGCGTTTTTTGCCGAAAAAAACCACCATATATAGTAAGGCGTTTTTCGCTGAAAAAAACCACCATATATAGTAAGGCGTTTTTTTGGCCTGAAAAAACGGCCATGTATAGTAAGGCGTTTTTAGCAGAAAAAAACGACCATGTATAGTAAGGTGTTTTTAGCTGAAAAAAAACGACCATGTATAGTAAGGTGTTTTATTGCTGAAAAAAACAACCATGTATAGTAAGGCGTTTTTTTGCCGAAAAAAACCACCATATATAGTAAGGCGTTTTTCGCTGAAAAAAAACACCATATATAGTAAGGTGTTTTTTGGCCTGACAAAACGACCATGTATATATAGTAAGGTGTTTTTTGGCCTGACAAAACGACCATGTATATATAGTAAGGTGTTTTTAGCTGAAAAAAACGACCATGTATAGTAAGGCATTTATAGTCGAAAAAAACGACCATCTATAGTAAGGCGTTTTTAGCTAAAAAACGACCATGTATAGTAAGGCGTTTATAGTCGAAAAAAACGACCATCTATAGTAAGGCGTTTTTAGCTAAAAAAACGACCATGTATAGCAAGGCATTTATAGTCGAAAAAAACGACCATGTATAGCAAGGCGTTTATAGCCGAAAAAAATGACCATGTATAGTAAGGCGTTTTTAGCCGAAAAAAAAAAACGACCATGTATAATAAGGCGTTTTTTTTGTCGAAAAAAACAACCATGTATAGTAAGGTGTTTTTAGCTGAAAAAAAAACGACCATCTATAATAAGGAGTTTTTCGCTGAAAAAAACCACCATATATAGTAAGGCGTTTTTTTAGCCAAAAAAAACGACCATGTATAGTAAGGTGTTTTTAGCTGAAAAAAAACGACCATGTATAGTAAGGCGTTTTTCGCTGAAAAAAACCACCATATATAGTAAGGTGTTTTTTGGCCTGAAAAAACGACCATGTATAGTAAGGCGTTTTTAGCTAAAAAACGACCATGTATAGTAAGGCGTTTATAGTCGAAAAAAACGACCATCTATAGTAAGGCGTTTTTAGCTAAAAAAACGACCATGTATAGCAAGGCGTTTATAGTCGAAAAAAACGACCATGTATAGCAAGGCGTTTATAGCCGAAAAAAATGACCATGTATAGTAAGGCGTTTTTAGCCGAAAAAAAACCACCATGTATAATAAGGCGTTTTTTTTGCCGAAAAAAACAACCATGTATGGTAAGGTGTTTTTAGCTGAAAAAAAACGACCATCTATAATAAGGCGTTTTTCGCTGAAAAAAACCACCATATATAGTAAGCCGATTTTTGGCCTGAAAAAACGACCATGTATAGTAAGGTGTTTTTAGCTAAAAAACGACCATGTATAGTAAGGCGTTTATAGTCGAAAAAAACGACCATGTATAGCAAGGCGTTTTTAGCCGAAAAAAATGACCATGTAGTAAGGCATTTTTAGCTGAAAAAAACACCATGTATAGTAAGGCATTTTTAGCCGAAAAAAACGACCATGTATAGTAAGGTGTTTTTAGCTAAAAAAAAACGAGCATGTATAGTAAGGTGTTTTTAGCTAAAAAAAACGACCATGTATAGTAAGGCGTTTTTCGCTGAAAAAAAAACACCATATATAGTAAGCCGATTTTTGGCCTGAAAAAACGACCATGTATAGTAAGGTGTTTTTAGCTAAAAAAACGACCATGTATAGTAAGGCGTTTTTCGCTGATAAAAACCACCATATATAGTAAGGCGTTTTTTTTGGCCTGAAAAAACGACCATGTATAGTAAGGTGTTTTTAGCTAAAAAAACGACCATGTATAGTAAGGCGTTTATAGTCGAAAAAAACGACCATGTATAGCAAGGCGTTTTTAGCCGAAAAAAAACGACCATGTATAGTAAGGTGTTTTTTGGCCTGAAAAAAAAACTCCATGTATAGTAAGGCAATTTTAGCCGAAAAAAACGACCATGTATAGTAAGGCATTTTTAGCTAAAAAACGACCATGTATAGTAAGGCATTTTTAGCTAAAAAACGACCATGTATAGTAAGGCGTTTATAGTCGAAAAAAACGACCATCTATAGTAAGGCATTTTTAGCTGAAAAAAAAACAAAAAATGTAGAGCAAGGCGTTTTTAGCCCGAAAAATACGACCAAGTACAGTATATCGGAAGGTGTTTTTAGCCCGAAAAATACGACCATTGTAGTTGGTGGAAAATATGTTGTTTATTTGAATCAATTTTGAAGCACAAATTCCAAACGTGGTTTCTAGCCAAATGGCCAAAATATGATCATATCCAGGGCAGTTTGCCTTTTTTCACCCTAAAAACCTCCTAAGACCCAAATTCGTATTTTGTCTCAGATTTTTAGGCTAATTGGGACCTTTCTTCATTCATCATCCGGACCGCGTGGGTCACTGGGGGGTGCAGGAGCCAATCTGTCTTTGGGCACTCGGTGGGGGACACCCTGAATCGCTTGGCAGCCAATCGCATGGCACACAGAGAGAAACAACCATCCGCCATTATAACAGACAATTTGGAGTGTTCAATCAGCCTGCCATGCAGGTTTTTGGAATGTGGGAGGAAACCGGACGACCTGAAGTAAACCCACGTGGGCCCGGGGAGAACATGCAAAGCCCACCTTGAACTCACAACCTCTGCACTGACCCGGCATGCTAACCAATGATGTCCACATATGAGGACATTTGTTGTCCTTCAAAATTTTTTAACATTTTAATCTTGACAATCAAAAATGTGATGTCCACCAGGTCTTAGGACAGTGGTCTCAAACTCGCGGCCCGCGGGCCAACCGCGGTCCCGGAAAGAATATTTTGCGGCCCGCCTTGATATGAAAGATTAATGATTGATATGAATAAAATTTGTGTGTGAAGCTGAACAAGTAGGCAAGAGAAGCAATGTTTAGGACAGTTCATGTTCAATATTTAATTTATGTGAAGAAAGCTAAAGGTTATAAAACTGTTAATACAGACATTTGAAACTGTATTAAAATAATTAGTTTTCCTGTGGTTTTCTCAGTCGTCTGTATCTGCCTTATGATCATTATAATTATTTTATTTATTTATAACTGGTTAATTAAAGCCTCACCCAGACTCTGCCTCTAGCGGCCCTCGGGTAAATTGAGTTTGAGACCCCTGTCTTAGGAGGTTCATCCTGATTTGAAGTGATCATGATTACCCAAGTTTTGATCCCCACGCAAAAAAAAAACAAAAACAAAACAATTATTGTTAGATCCAATTTGAGCGAATTCCTTGTATTCAATTCCAAATTTGTGCTATGATTAAGCGTAAACCAGACAGACAGCCACGATGGGACAAGCGTCCACAGACTCCAGATCAAACGACGGCCTTCTAACGGCATCGTGTGTCGCGCTTTTTTGACGTTTTAGCGTGCACAGTCATCAAAAGAAGGACAGTCGACGTCTGGCTTCTCGGAGGTTTTCTCATCATACTCTGCTACTGCTGTGGGCACAACAAGAGAAATAAATCACTGGAAAGCCAAAAATGTCATGTTATTGGTTGGTCAATTGTTGTTTTGTTCAATGCATTTATCCAACTCAGGAATTAATCACTATATTTTTATCTATTTGCTATCGATTAGCCGTCTAACTAGCTTGCGAGCTAGCTATTAGTTATCTATTAGCTAGCTAGGTAACTTGATCTATTTGAGTTATTTCCGGTTGAGTGAATGGTAATCGGCACAACAAAATTGTAAATGACATGTATTATTATTATTATTATTATTATTATTATTATTATTATTTACAGGGTGAGCATTTCAAAGAATAATAAATATAAGAATTATAATAATTGTTTTTATTATTTCTATGGCAAAACACATGTGGAAGTTTTGCTTCAAGTCTATACGGAAATTTGATTTGGATCAGGTTGAGTTATGGTGCTCGCCTTTCCGGAGAACAAATTAAACTTGTTCAGTCAAGGTGGCGCTGAAGCGTATATTGGAAGTTACATGTACTGTACATGGCCATTTTGTGCCATCTTCATGTGGTAATGTGCCGCCATCTTGTGGCATTAACAGGAAAAACTGGTCTGATGAAACACTTGGTCGATATCGGTCGATATTTTGCATTGGATGACAAATCGTCGATTGACTGCAATGGCAAGAGTTGAGTGATTTGTCAATGGCGTCATTGGTCGAGACACAAAGTAAAATAAGACACAAATCAGTTGATGTATATTGTTGTGAATGTTATGTCCAATGGATGAGATCAGTTCGAGGAAAGCTTTTTGCTTTTGTACTGTCACTCACCATCTCATTTTGAGTTAGTGAGCCCTGGCTTTCAACTTCGCAATGATCTGAAACACACACAGAGAGAAAATAAATACATGTATTAGTAGAAAACTAATTGCTACTTCACCATTCACAGTGTGTGAATATTATTCACCTCTTTCTTATCCGGGAAAACTGTTGTTTTCAACTTGGAGTAGATCAGTTCTCCATTCACTGTCACTTCAAAACTCTCTGAGGGAAACATGATTAAAAAAGTATTTTCGAGTTCTATTAGGCCTTGAAGACTTTAGTGCAACCTTATACACTAATGACAACTCCATTTCCTCTTTTTCGGTTCTAAACATTCTTGTGTTGATAATGTGTTGAAACTTCTCAAAATTGTGGATGTTGTATCATATATTTTTCTAGTTCGGCTCTAATGTCTACTTTTGGACATCTCTTTATGTTCAAGTTATGAAACGTCTCATCAGGAGAATATTCCCTTTTGTTATAAAATGAATTTCAAGTTACGAAAGGTAATAATATCGAATGGCCAGCTGCTTGCAGCTCCGAGTTTCTTAAAAGCAACATACTTAGAGCCGCTCTGCAATTGGCTATTAGCGAGCATATTTCTGGTATCCCATTGGCTAAGTAAGAACACTGTGATCGAATTACGAAATTTCCATGGACATTTCTAGTAAAGGATTTTTAAATATTTTTTTTTTCTGGAACCAATTACTTGCGTAAATAGAGTAGATCAGCTGTATCAGTAAAATACTGTTTCCGTACAATTGCACCTTTAATCACGTCAACCCACGATAGACAGATTTATTAGTTGCGGATACAGAGTTGAATCATACTACCGGTACGTGGGTAAAATTGATTTCTTTCTCAACTCCACAATTGAAAACCTTTTTTTTTAATATATATATATACACTGTATATTTTTAGCCATTTTATGGGCTTTGCGCACACCGGTGGAGTTTTTTTGTTGACTCCGGTTTCCTCATTCCAAAAACACGCATGACAGGTTCATGGAGAGCTCTCAATTGTCACATGCTGCGTTTTTAAGTGCAAATGTTTGTTCGACGACGTGGACCTTCCTTCGTGAGTATAAACAGATTTCAAAAAACAAAACGAATAACACATTTTATCTTAAACGACGTATGGCATAGTCTTCATTTTCACTTTAAAAAAGTCGTATCTTGTTGAGCGCAAAACAAACCAAATAAATTAATCGATGTAGAAATAAAATAAGTGGTTGCAATTACGCAAAGAAAATTTAAAAAAAAAATGCACACATACCTTTCCTACCAACGCGTCCTGTGACTCGAATGTGGTCCCCGAACTCCTGTCGAAGGGCAGAGGCCAGCCCCTCATACTTGGAGCCGTACCCTCACCTGCCGCTGTAGCAAAACAACAACAAATGAACCTTTACCTTCACGACAAAACAAAACACTGCCTGACCTGTCAGGAAGGTAACTCACCAGTACTCAACATCAACAATCAGCATTTTGCTTTTGTTGTTGTTTTATTTTAGGTGGTCGGCGATCAGCACAAGTCGGTGAAGTTCTTGCTGAAGGTGGATCAATATGCAAAGTCACGTCCGTCTCACTTGGTTTTGTCAAGTCAAAATGGACCACACCCGATGGGAGGGAACTGCAACGAAGTCGGTCTGACGAGTTTGAGCATCAACATGTGACGCCATCAGCCTGCCCTTTCCTCTGACTCCCACTTCAAACAGAACTGCATTACAAAACGTTCATGTAAAATAAAGAACACTTCTTCAATCACTTGCACATTTTCAGCATGACGTTTTTGATCCACTGGTGAAAAGGACACTTTGATTCACTCCTCTTTAACGGCTTCAAATAATAAACTGTATGCAGGAAAAGTGCACGACTGCCTGTGTCTTATGTGTTGTATTATTTTGTCATTTATGTTAACTGTTTGGCTGCAGCGGCTCCTCTTGTTGAGAAGGAAGAAATTTCATACATATACGGTGGATGTTGCACATTTGACAATAAAGTTGTACTTCATTTGACTTGATTAGCCGAAAACTAAATAGCAATAGTTCAGAATGGATGGGGGGGGGGGGGGGTGTAATCAATGAGCCAAAAAAAAAAAAAAAAAGAATACATGGAGCATTTGACTTTTCAGCATACTATATTGTCAATAAAAAGAACAAATTAAAAATCATAACGATGTACGTATTTTAAAAAAATTAAAAAGTAACAAGTAGCGGTTCCTTGTCATACAGGTTTAATTTGCTCACACCACAAAATGTAATAACCCTTCCCTGCTGAAATAAATGGAAATGGCATTAATCCGTTTAAGCAACGGCAAACCTGTTTCCAGTTTTTACTGCCATTAAACCATTCATGTCTCAGATTTTGCGTGCAAGCAAAACAAAAAAAAAAATCAGAATGACAGCTTGTTCTTCAATACAAACAAAATATTTAAAGTACGCGCTTAATCCACCCTGGAAACTTTGAATGTTGTTTAATGCAGTGTTTTTCAACCTTTTTTGAACCAGGGCACGTTTTTTTACATTGGGGTTTTTTTTGCGGCACACCACGAACCATCTCGCAGGAAAGAGGCAATCTTTGACGTGTTGCCACACGGACGAATATTAAATTATCCTCCCGGTCTTTTCAGCACGGACACAGGACAATGACATATTGGCAGAAAATGATTCATAAATGTTTGTAAAATTTTTAATTTGAAAAAGGGGCATTGGATCTCTCACGGCACACTAGTGTGCCGCGGCACAGTGGTTGAAAATCACGGGTTTAATGAAAGAGAAGTAGAACACCAGTCTTCTATTTAAGAAAAAAAGGAACAAAATTATCATGTGACTTGAATGAGGTGGCTCATTTTGAAAGTGAAACAAAACGGACATTGGCCATAAAATTAAGTACACAAAGTGAGAGTCAGCCTTGACCAAAAAAAAAAAGTTCAGTTTTAGAATTAATTTGTATCTTGTGTTCCGCAATTCATGTCTTGCCAGGAATAATAATGAAGTGCTCATTCACTCAGCTGCAGAAGTTTACGATTCAACCATTTTTATTTCTATGAATATTATTTCAAAATAAAACACGAGAAAGCTCAAAAACATCAATTGACATGTTCTCGTATAGACAGGAATGAGTCCAAAAGCCACAGCGATCACAATTATAACTTCAGACAAAATTAATCAATAAAAATGACCTGAATAAAAAATAAAAAATGAAGCAGTGGAATTTGTATTGCGTTTGATGTGTGGTTTAACTGAATTAAAAAATAATTAATAACCCTAGAAAAGCACATGACACGTTCCAATTTAGTTGTAATTTTATTGGTTATAAATGATGTTCAGTATAAAACGTACACTGTAATACCCTTAAAGTGTACCCTGAATAAAAGATGACAAGTCTCGTGCTCATGCAGAGAACAGTATCTATAAGATACACTCGATTTCATTCATCTGCGCGTATTGACAGGTGATGACAAAGATATTGCAATTGTACCTTAGTAACAACAAAAAAAAATAGAGGGCGGACACACTTTTTTTTTGGATTAAAATGACACAAATTATGTCATGGAAAAGTTGCATTGCAATCTGCCCTTTTTAAAAAAAACATGTTTTCAGAGATAAAAAGCGAGGATACAAGATGTTTGGACATATAGAATAACAATGCGATGATGATGTAACAGATCTACAATGCACTTTGATTTCTCATTTTTTGTAAATATATGTAGATGTGAAAAGAAGGCAACATCAAGAAACATCAATAAATAATTCTTGTACCATGGATGCTCACGTATGCACATGCAAACATCATTCCTTTTTTTTTGGACACAGCATATGGCCATTTCCATGGAAACACAAGCAAGATTCTTCCAGTTGATTGATTGATTGATCACAGCGTCACAAGTCTCATTGATTGGTGCGGCTCCTTGGTTCCATCCCCCGCGTAGACACCTGCTCAGGCGTGTACTCGTTCCTCTTTAGATCTAAACCACAACATGACGGTTTAACTTCACGCTAGCATAAAAGCGCCATGCAAGGTTGAGCATACAGAATACGACCCTTGAAATGGTACGTGAAAATTAATGAATTAGATGTCCATTGAATAATTAAGCTCAATATTATTTCACAATAAAACACTAGAAAGCTCAAAAACCCACATCGACACTTTCTCGTAATAGACAGTAACAAATGTTTGACGTTTTATGGCTCTCTGATGACTGTTGAAAACGGGCTCGGCTCACCGGGAAGTTTTAATTTCCTGCAGCAGGAGTTACAGCGATGTTTCGCCCGGAAGTTCTTAATGGCTTCGTCACCCAGGTTGGCCGGTCCAAAGATCATGTCGTATGACCTGTGGTCGGGGGAACCCATGGGGGGGGGGGGGGGGGGGAAGTAATGGGAATAGTCAATAGTCAACACATAAAATAAAACAAAGGCCTGCACGTAACGCACATAAATGTGCTCTGTAGTCATGTTTAAACATGCCTTCAAAATAAGATACACCGTAAATACAAAGTGCATCCCGAATGCATTTCAATTCCCGAATTTGTTTGGGTTTTGGTTATTCTTGCGGGGGGGTGCCCAAAAAGTGCTAGTCAGACCTCTGGCAATGTTTTCCCTCCCACGAGAGAAAAGGCCTTTTGTATAGCTGCCCCCATTTCAAGCTCAGATAACTCCAGACCCATATAACTTAGGAATTAACTATTTTTTTCTGATGAAAGAAGAGAGTCTAAGGTTTCTTACGCTGCATTAAATGATTATGCAGTCCTAAAACGCAATATTCTGTGGGTCCTGCGATTTGAGTGAAAATGACAAAAATCCTGGCACTGGAGTGGACATATTTTTGCACATCATCTGGCAGTGAATGAGTTAAGATCAATCCGTATTTTAAGTACTCTTGAAACTATTTATTAAACGTTGCCATTTTTTTTCTATGAGTCGGGAGGTCCCTCTAGTGTGCCTTGGCTGGGCCTTTTCCCTTTTCCCAACGAAACCTTACAAAGATGTTTTTGGTTTTTGCTAATTTTGCTAGCTCATGTATTTCCTTCCAGTGATAACCTACCACAAGACGGAGAACCACGCCTTGACGCAGACAGATATAACAGAGTATGGTAATTTTTCAAAATAAAAGATTCCGAAATGAATAAAACACAAGTACCGGAGTATAAAACAGATTATTATTATTATAACAGAGAGTATTGTAATTTTTCAAAATAAAAGATTCAGAAATGAATAAAACACAAGTACCGGAGTATAAGGCGCACCCCTAATGAATGGTGTATTTTCAAACTGTTTTCCATATCTAAGGCGCATCAGGGTATAAGGCGCACCATCGATGAATGAAGAGTTTTCCAACGACAATACATAAATAGACAAAATTTTCCAAATATAGGGCACACCGCATTGTAAGGTGCGACAATAGAGGATAGGGTTACGCACTACTTCTTCTACATGGGAAAATGTATCAGTCAGTGGCTTCTGTTAGTCGTTGCGACACCTGTTGAGGCTCAATATGACTTCACATATAAGGCGCGCCTGTGCATAAGGCGCAGGGTCATCTTTTGAAGAAAATCAAGGCTTTTGGGTGCACCTTATACATTGGAAAATACGGTAATGCGAGTTATTTACTCTTCCCGTGCGAAGACATTGATGAATGTTCAGGTCAAGCTAACGCAAATATCAACGTGTTGGTCATGTGACAGATGCGGACATACCCCTTCTCGCCACTTTTTATGACAGATGGATCGGTCAGAATATCTCCAACCCCTAAAGAGAAAGAGACAAACTGGAATGAGAGACCACCACAGCGGGGGGAAAAAAAAAGATGCGAGTGGAGTGTTCATGTTACCCTGTAGGTCGAGCACCAACAGCTCGCCACGCGTGTACTCGTAGGTCCAGTGACTAAAAGCCAACATGGTCTCCTCCAAGAGGTTGGTAGGAGCGATCTCATCGCCGTTGTTGTTGTTGAACTTGCGGAACTCGCCCGTGATGCACTCCTCGATGGCGAACCACTGGCCCGCTGAGTGACAGTAGAGAAGGAACACCTCCAGGAACCTGCGCAGACACAAAATGGCGGAAGGTTGAAAAACAGACATTTTCATACACGTCAAGTTTTAGAAATCATAAACAGGGAGATTTTCGTACTTGCGACGCTGTGGTGCGTGTTAAAATAAAGTGAGCGTTACAAAAGTGTAAATTAAACACACAAATGCTTTAATTGTCTATTTACACACTCAATTAGCATAAAAATATATTTTGTTTTATAATAATACATTTCCATGAATGTAAAAATTTTCACTTCTTTTGTCCCATTTTGCTTTTTTTGTCTTTTCTCTTGACTTTATTTGTAGTTATTTTTTCCTTTCTTCACTTCTTTTTGTTTATCTAGCTATCCAGCTAGCTAGCTATCTAGCTAGCTATATGCTCTCTATTTGCTATCTAGCTGGCAAGCTGGATATCTATTAGCTACCTAGCTAGCTATCTTTTTACATTTTCTTTTGTTTCACCTTACAAATGAATGGTCTTTATTGTGTCAATAGTTGTTTTATAAAATTACTTGAACAAAATGCAAATGATACTCCACAATCTTTTTTTTTGCCTTTGGACTCTAGCGGCTACTATGCACCATGTTTATTCATCTGCTGTTCTCAAACGTACGAGATGACGTACACTGCGAGACGATTCAAATTTTTCAAGTGCAAGTAGAAAATGATGGCGATTGAGGCTATTCTATACTTATACTTTGGAACTCACGTCCCACCTTCAAGTCCCACCTCAAAACCCACCTATTTAAAATTGCATTTTCTGTGTAGCTCTCTCGTTTCTATTTATAGTTGTATTTTATTTATTGCATTCTATTTGTGATTGTATTTTATTTATTATTATAGTACCTCTGCTTGTCTGTGACTGTAATGTGTCCTTGAGAGCTTTGTAAGGAGCTTAAAATGTAACGTATTATTATTATTATTCGTAGTTCAGTGGTATTGTTACAAAACGGTGAAAAATGAGAATTTCCCCCCAAAAAATTCACATTCTTTGAAAACCAGGAGATTTGGCTCTTTCATCGTGAGGCGTGAGTCAAAATCGGGAGTCTCCCAATCAAATCGTGAGACTTAACTTGTATGATTTTTTTTGTCCTTTTTGTAGTCAAACAGGACTCGTGTCTTAAAATAATATGATATGAAAAACGGTGGTATTTTTCCAACTGAATAAACATGAATCCGTTTTTGGGCAGTCCCTTTCATGATACTTTCCGTCGTGGCGTGTGACACACCTAATCGGCATGTTGACAAAACAAGAATAAAAGCAAAGAGAAGTTGTCTTTTGTATGTGAAACCAGCAAAAGCAGTTCGGCAACAACGTGGCATAATCAAATGCATCGGGCGTGGCACTGTTTTTTTTTAAATTTGCATGCTCAGCAACACCTCGGGTGGAGCAGCTCAAGAGGTTGTTTTGTTCTCGCTAAAGAAAAAAGCTACGACCAGTAATGAGGGCGACATAACTGAATGACAAAGCTCGCATATCAGGAGATATCAGTTTTTGTTATGTGATTACAAACAGCATGTTCACTGGTAAATACGGTTCCTTTTTATTGATTTGATGAGGGAATTGCATCATATTGAGCATCTTAATGCGTGGGTGGTGTTTTATTTTGAAGCCTGAACTATCACACTGGTTAATTACAGTACAGTGAGACCTCAACTTACAAACACCTTATCTTACAAACTTTTCGTCTTACAAACTTCAAATTTCTGAAAATTAAACCTTATAATAAGCACTATTTTCATAATACACACCCACCATGGCTGGCGGAGTGATCTTCGGTGGAAGCACACGACCGAACAACACCAGAGGTTAAATTATCAACAGTCCTTATGGAAGGTGACTCTCCTTCCATAAGCCATCAACGACCATCAAAAACGTAAATAAAACTTTATTTTACAGCACAGTTTATTTCTTTAATTGCAGTCCTCATGTAATGTGCCTCTATTTCCAAACAGCAATTCATCTTCCATCACAAATGTAAATAAAGTGACTTTATGATACAATGCAGTGTATTTCTTTCATTACAATACAATAGCACATGTATTATACATAGAATAAGGTATGTTGTGTGTAGTTTCAAGGCTTATTTAGTAAAAAAACTATATTTTATTGAAACCCCGGAACTGATTATTCCCATTTTAATGGTTTCCTATGGGAATTTTGTTTTTGAGATACACACTTTTCGCCTTACACACTCTGTCTGGGAACCAATTAAGTTCGTAAGCTGAGGTCTCACTGTAATATTTATGACATGTTTCAATCTGAGATGCAAGTTAACTTTTTGGCTTGTTTTTTTTTTTTTTGCACAGATTTCAAATCCGCCTTTTTTGTCTTGCACATCAGGTTTGCATAATTTAATATCAATGACATGTAATGTAGTAATATATTTGTAATATTTGTGAATTATGGGTTGGGTTGAGAAACAGGTGTCATGTTTATTCTGAAAAGTCATTGCTTTAAATTAGAATGTATGCAAGTGGCTTGAGCAACTGTAGAGACACTCTTTGGATCGTTTCCCAAACGTTGCCAATAAAGCTGATTCTGATTCATGATAGATAACCAACTTGGTAGTGACAGTGCAAATTACTCACTTTTGGGATATTTTACCCCTTTGTCATCATGGGGTGTGATGTGTAGCATGTTGAGGAGTAAATACATATTTTTTTAGATAAAATAAGGAGAACAAAATAAAGTGTGATAAATATTATTTCCGGGTAGATGGACTGCAGTGAGCAGGTTAACTCATTCACTGCCATTTATTCAGGAATTGAAAAGCATGACGTGGAGCGCCGTTCCCAAATTTGTTTGGGTTTTGACCAAGATACAGACCTATGGCAATGTTTTTCCATCCCAAAAGGGGGTAGCATTTGTCTTTTGTACAGCCGCCCCCACTTCCACTGCAGATAAGCTTGATGTATTTTTTTAATGAAAGAAGAGAGTCTGAGTTTCTTATGCTGCATTGAATATTTATGTCGTCCTAAAACTAACTATTCTGTGGGTCCTGCAATTTGAGTGAAAACGACAAAAGTCCTGGCACACTGGAGTGGACACATATTTGCACATCTTCTGGCAGTGAATGAGTTACATAAGATAAATGCTAAGACATTTTGAGAAGATATTTATGGACCCCTCCAAAAAAAACAACAAAGCAGAGGAACCTGTTTATCAAGTAGGTGGAGACACTCATTTGTTGCAGTCATCATGACACCACAGAAAAAAAAGGCAAATTAAATAAGGAAATAATTTTCCTCTGATGGTGCTTCAGTTCTTTCAAGGAACAATGCATGATGTGATACTCATTGCAGGAAGTAATACAGTGATACCTTTACTGACTTAATTGGTTCTCAGAAAGTGTGTGTAAGGCGAAAAGTGTGTCTTCGAAACATTAATTTCCCATAAGAAACCATTAAAAATGAGAATAATCAGTTTCCAGGTCCCCATAAAACCTAATTTTCAACTCAATAAGTCTTAAAACTACACAAAATATACCTTATTTTATGTATAATAAAAGTGCTATTGTATTGTAATTAAAGAAATAAACTGTACTGTATAATAAAGTTGTTTTATATACCTTCGTGATGGTCGTTGATGTAGTTGCCACTTGATATCCGAGTGAAGTTGCCGCGCTTTCCCGGTGATAATACCCTCACACACTGTCCCCTGCTAGCTGCTTTCGTTAATCCAAATCAACAGAAGTTTTTCAACCTGTTATATTGCCTGAGACCGCTGCTGAGACAACACAGAAACACCCTTAGCCACACGTAGCATACTGGTACTGGGACGCTCCTTTGTGTTTTTTTGAGGATCCCCTTCTTCTGCTCGACCGTAATTTTCTTTTGTGTCCTCTTCGGCTTAACACTAGCCTGTGGTGGGGTCTTTTTCGGTCCCAAAAAAAGCAAAATTATCCACTCCATAACAAACCACTTCTGCACTGAGTGCACGGTGGCGTTGTTCGGCCATGTGGTTTAGTGTTCTTCCGCCGAAAACTAGTCCGCCAGCCATTGTGGCGCTCGTATGCCAAGATTATATTCTCGCAAATTTAATGTTTGTTAGGCGAAAGGTTTGTTAGCTAAAACGTTTGTAAACTGAGGTATCACCGTACTGCACTTGGAATATTTGTCTTCAGCAAACCGGGAAAGGATAAGAGTGGAGCTACAGTTGACACGTCTTGACATGTCTAACCCATATTTCCAAGGGGGCCAGCGAAGTTTGTGCTCAGTGTTCATGTGTACTTTTCAATTCATCAAACAGAGCTGATTTACCTTTGTACAAAGTCATTTCTCAATTATTTTTAACCTGCCTTGTTTACCTTGGTGAGTAAGGAATGGGCTTGGGTCGGATCTGGTTGAAGGCCACCGTTAGCTTCTGCGCTGCTCGCTGCTGTTGAATTTCCTGAAAACACAAAATAGCATATTAATGCTTCACCTGTAGGATGCGTCGCCTTTATGCGGGATGGCGTTTTGGTACCCTGAGACAAAGGTGCAACACGGTATCTTCCTTGTAGATACTTTGCCAGGTCTCGACCACCTCGGGCAGGAAGGATTTCACTATGTACAGGTGCCCAGGCTTAAGGATGTCATATTCGGACCAGGTGCAGAGGACTTTGAGGGCCCGTCGAAGGCCGCCGCCCATCTCCTCTTTACTGAGGAACTCAATCTTGGCCGAGAGGCCACGTTGCGCCCAGGAAGACATGCTGTTGTTGATGGTGTTGGGCGAGCTTTCTTCCAGGCGGTACACCGTCACTGGCTCTCCTGATGTGTCAACAATATGTTGAAAAATGCTCACTTTAAGTTCCCGAACACGTCAAGCACTCCTAAATTATAGCAACAAGCTAATCCAGCTTTAAAAAGAATACCCAAATTCGGACCTATGAGTGGACTGAATGATGATTATCTAGTTGAAAATGCATATTTAAGTCATTCACTGCTATTCCCAAATTCATTCAGTGAATGAAAATATGATGCGGAGCGCAGTTCCCGAATTTATTTGGGTTTTGGTCTTTCTTGCAGATAAAGCGCTGGTCACACCTCTGGCAATGTTTTTCCCTTCCCACGCCAGCTCAACCTCATATAACTCCAGAACCATATACAGTCACTTAGGAATTAACATTTTTTTCTGATGAAAGAAGAGAGTCCAAGGTTTCTTACGCTGCATTGAATGTTTATGTAATCCTAAAACTGAATATTCTGGGTCCTGGAATTCAAGTGAAAATGACAAAAACTTTCTGACGAATTTTCTAGCAGTGAATGACTTCAAAAAAGTGTGAGCATGAAAACATTACACCGGTGAGCATATGTGGCACCATTTGACTCTTTCACACGCCCTACGCCCTGCTACTGTGGTTTCAAGTAGACAGTTTGTAGTGAACACACCATGAGCTTTATTGTTTCTTTTCATTGGCATCACAGCTCTCAATCACACACCACACCTGATGTGGTTTCACTCACAGATGTTTGTTCAGTGACTGCTGAATTTGTTTTCGTTGGA
Organism: Hippocampus bargibanti; assembly: GCF_051943395.1. Classification (NCBI taxonomy): domain Eukaryota; kingdom Metazoa; phylum Chordata; class Actinopteri; order Syngnathiformes; family Syngnathidae; genus Hippocampus; species Hippocampus bargibanti. The sequence continues at coordinate 27,097,506 of NC_142736.1, read as the reverse complement.
CGAAAATGCAAAAAGAAAAAAACAGTTCCTTAAAGGACAACCGACGTCTCCGGACAAGTTGTGTCCATAATTTGTAAAATGGCTTTAAATGACTTCTACTGAGCGTATTTTACAAAGATTCCACCACATATAGCTATATTTTATGTTTTAAGACTCGCGCTGAATATTCCGGATGTCTTGTTTTTGAGTTGGTGACGAGTCCTCACCCTATGTCACTGAAGGAACGCCCCTGACTGAGAAATGAATTTTGCGGTACTTTGTTTGGTCTGAAAACTTTGTGTTGATGGCGAAATTAGAAGGAAAACACAAATAACGCAATGGTGAATCGTATGTTACACCGAGACAACTCTTTGATATTCGTTGAAAAAAATTCCAAGCTGAAAAATAAAACTATTTCCAACGGAGCTCTGCCGCCATCTTCTGCATTTTCTGTGACACTACACATCAGTCTTGAGCCATCAAAACGACCCAGAAAAAATTCTTCAATCGATTGCAAACATTTATACTTTCCTCTTCAGAACTATTTGAATCATATTCATAACTGGATGTGTAAAAAGAAAGCATATTCTCCGAATCTGAAGCCATTGTTTTGATTCTCGAGCAAGGCAAGACGTCTTGGTGTGACGTCACGAACTGGGGGCGGGACTTCCTGAAAATGCCCGATTCGCAGCTCAATTTTTTGCAGATTTTGGACACTTTAAGTCATTTTTATTGGTGTTTTGCATTTGACTAAAAATATCAGCCTGCATGTTTTGGTTATTTTAGATGCTATAAAACGTTTTTCTGATGTCAGTTAGGAAAAAAAAACTGATGTCGGTTGTCCTTTAAATTTCCAAATTGATCAAGCAGCAACAATACCAAAAAAAAAAAAAAACAAAAACACATACCCGCTGAGGGTAAAAAGATAGAAACCGTGGTTGCCAATTTGGTTTCAGATTTCATCTTAGTTTTTCTGTCTATGTGCAGTGCTGTGTTTTTGTAACCTCTGATCATGTATCTACATGCACACACTCACCCCTGGGAGGGACCGGCGTGAAGGGGATACTTTGTGAAAGTCGCATCAGGTTATTCCGTTCCACAGCTGAGGAAAAAAATTGGATGTATTAAGTGCAAATCACACCAGTTTGACATTACATTTAATGAATAAAAAAGGGAAGTTTTAAAGGGGGGAACGTGGATTTCATTCAGAAGCCTACCTGAGTACTGATAGTTCTCCATAGGTTTGAAAGGTGATCCAATGGCTGCAGAAAGCAGAAAAAAACAAAACCATTTATTTTCCCTTGAAGATGGTTTGCTGGAATGTTTTTTTCATTTACGATTAAAGTACGATTCCATTACAGGACAACTGACACCTCCGGACAAGTTGTGTCCATAATTTGTAACATCACTTCAAATGACTTCTACTGAGCGTATTTTACAAAGATTCCACCGCATATAGCCATATTTTACGTTTTAAGACTTGCACTGAATATTCAGGAAGTCTTGTTTTCAAGTTCATGACGATGCCTGACGTGATGTCACGTCTGGAACGCCCCTGACCGACACAATGCATTTTGGGTACTTTGTTTGGTGTGAAAACATCATGTTGATCCGTTTTGATGGCTACGTTAGAAGGAAAAACACAAATAACGCGATGGTGAATCATTGTGTGCCGCACCAAGACTACTATTTGATACTAGTTGACACAAATTCCCAGCAGACAAATCAGCCCAGTTCCAACGGAGCTTGGGCGCCATCTTGTGCATTTTCTAGGATGGTACATCTCAGTCCAAATGCCTCAAAATGACACGGAATTACTTCTTTAATCGATTGCAAACATTTATGCTTTCCTCTTCAAAACTATTTGAATCATATTCATAACTGGATGAGTAACAAGAAAGCATCTTCTCCGAATCTGAACTATCTGAAGCCATTGTTTTGTGTCTGGAGTATCCTGGCGTGACGTCACGAACAAAGGGTGGGACCTTCTGAAAGTCGCCATTTCCGATGTTTTGGAGCAGTTTTGGGACACTAAGTCATTTTTATTGGTGTTTTGCATTTGACTAAAAATATCAGCCTGTGTGTTTTGGGTATTTTAGATCCTATAAAATGTAACGAAACAAAAACGAGTCTTAAAACGAAACAAAAAAAAATGGTGTAGGTTGTCCTTTAAACCATTTCCACAACACATTAATTTCTCATGTAAACAGATTCAAAGTGGACAAAAAGTTGCTCACAATCCTTTCTGGGTCCAAGGGGTGTGTGTCGGGGTGTGCAGAGAGAGAGTGAAGCTAAAAAAAAAAATACATTAATCAGAATTATCTTTATATTTAACAAAAAAAAGGGAAATAAAACGACAAATATGAAATGAAAACATGGCAAGTCAATATCTACTTATTACCGGTATATTTTATTTATTTCCATATTGTATATTTAAAAACACGTTTGTGGTCTCAGTTTTCTTTATCCATGCATTGCAGAGATTGAAAATGATATGGTCAAATAGCTCAAATCTGTGTCTTAAACTTGGGTGCAAAAATAAAATAAATAAATGAATAAATGGGATTGGGACATGCCTAACCACAATGCAAGAAATGCAGTCAGAAACATCAGCAAATAAAATAAGTGAGACTTAAATGTGCTTTAAATGCATGAGGGCATTTAAGGCAACAACGTGTCATTTGTATTGCAGAAGAACCAGCTAATCTAGACTGAATTTAATTGCACACAACTACAAAAACAGTTGATGAGAGAGACTCTTACCAGGTAATTTGTCCTCAACAGGGGGTTGGCTGGAATAGATAGAGAAACCAGTTAATGTCAAGACTACTTTAGGGATCATCTGCGATATTTTTTTGCATCCACCACAACAATAAATAGTGTGATTTTCCTTTAGAATTGTTATAAAGTCAACCCCGTATAATATTGTATAGTGAGTAACGTGAAAGAAAGAAGGAACAGATTACTTTGGAACAAATAACATACCTGTCAACCTGTGAGACACTATGACCTTACTAATGGCTCAATTTTCCTTACTGAGAAAAAAAATAAACCATACGCGTGTGTCATATTTCAGTGCGCAATTTAATTAAAAAAATTACACATGTAAACATTAATACTTTTAACAAGTTACAACATATTTGTAGCAATAATCAAGTATGTTCTTTGTTGTGGAGAATGTTGGCTTTTTTTTGTGAACAAATTGAATTTGGCCACAGCAAAAAAAGAATTAGAATTTGTGTTCTTACGATCTATAATGTTTATAAATAAATATGACTGACATTACGGTAAAAATAAACATGGTAAAACGTTTAATGTAACCGATTTCAAAATAAAATTCCACTTGACCGGAACTTGCCTTCTCAGACCCTTTGTTTCTTCGAGACATTTCGCATGGACTTGTTTTCTCGCTGGTCGGCTTCGCTTTTTATGAGTAGCGAAATTTGTTATAATTAACATTACAACGAATATTTAATGACGAAAACGGTATCGGAAATATCTCAAATTTATATTTAACAATTTTTGCGTTTCCCGTACAAACTTTCTTGCATGCTGTACACATCTAAAAATGTGCAAAAATGGTACAGAATACGGCAAAATACGGCCGGTTGACAGGTATGAAATAATTGTATTGACATGTTTAATAATCTGTCAGGAAAGATTTGACTGCTTGGAAACAAAAAAACATATGTGCGCCACTGCCGCCCAGTGGATTGGTTAATTATTGCAGACCCCGCGAAAATAAAAAACAACAAACAAAACAACAACAAAAAAACATTTTACACGGCATGCATCATTTCTGTTTGAGACAAATTTATATACAGTAGCGTAAAATAACTATGTGAGGGGTGAAAAGTTATGGGAATCACTAAAAATGCCATTTTCCCCCTCAAAATTGCAGTTGTGATTTCAGTTACATTTTATGTGGGTGTGTATTTCAACCATTTATCCAAGTATAGATCTACAATGCATTATAGGAAACATACATGACACACACAAACATAAATAGGAGGATACATACAGGCTACTTGCTTGTGCTGATTTGACTTGGACTCTTTCCTGTGAAAGAGAAAAAAGAGTTAGCATGGAAGATTGTCGGCTGTGGAACAGAATTTTTTTTTAGATGACATCAATTACTGCTGTGATATCTCTAGTTAATTTGACTGTCTATATTTCTTGGCAAAAGTATTTTGGTTCTCATTTTGCAATTAATTTGAGATATCTTCACATGCTGCTGTTTTTGTTTGGGAGGAGGCAAGTGGGAGAGGAGCACTACATACCGGCACTGAAATCTGGGCATCCTGGTGAATGAGGATGTCTTCAGCTGACACTCTGCTGCGATCCCTCTTCCTCAAAGCTACAAAAACACAGTCATTCGTCATCATTTCACTTATAAAAAGGATTCAAACTTATTTTGTTACTTCTGTGAATTGAACCTACTTGAGTCAGGATGGAGAAAAGCAGGACTCCTGTCAAACTCTGTGAAACCAGCATAGGAGTTCACTGTTCTAATTTGACCTTGACCTACGGGCTGAACCTGGGAAGAGATGACCAGAAAATGCTAAAGAGGACTTTTTTTTTTAAACTTTTTTTTTCATTGACAGACAGACAGACCAGTTTGCTACGCTGGGGACTGGAAGTCTCTTTGGGTGTTGAACGCTGGAGCTCAAAACAGTCTTTATGTCCTGTAAAGAAGAAAATATTAAAAGCCATGTCGTCAACTTTTATTTGATTTAGTCCAACTTTCCCACCAAAACCACTTTTGATCATAGACGACATATTTTTAATTGTAAATCTCATCTCCATCCATCATGTAACAATGTTTTTAGCAACGCATTCAAAATTATTTTGATTTGTCGAGGCATAGAACAAGAAGAGGAGAATCAAACCCATCACCACGTTTCATGATAACAGAGAGGCACGAGAACCGTAAACCTGCCTCGCCCCTGTCAAAAGGATCCTGAAAAGCTTCAAACTGGCAATCAATCATTCATGCAAGCGGCCAAAACATATCTCAAATCAAACGGATTCCCCCAGAACCACCGAGAACAGACAGAGGAGCAAAAGGGAGGGAAAAAAAAGCTGCATGGCACCCGATACGCAAATGCGGCAAATGTGACCCATAACTCAAACCTCTTGTTCGCACTTCCACATGTATCCTCTTGTCACAATTGTCACTTTCAGAGCAGGACCCTGCTTGGAGAGAAGCATCGCAATCTGTGCTGCACCTCCTTCTGTGGGGCCGTTGGTCTGTCACGGGAGGGGCGGTGGCGGAAGATCCGCTATATTCTTGGCTTTGAGTGTTTATTTGACATCTAGTTGGAGAAGCTGTGCGGCCCTCATCATCGCAAAAAGCCTCATTGATATACCCCGCTGGCCCACCCCCACCATGTGCATTGCCAGGCTGCGTGTAGCAAGCGGGAGAGCAGACAGGCTGAGCAGCGCTTGAAGTCTTAGATACAACGACCACAGTAGGATACACACACACACAGTTTTCATCGTCCTCGCGCCTCTTTGGAGCCACATCAGAATCTCGTTCATACTTACCGACAAACGCCCCAAATTCTACAGCGGCGCTGTCATACGTCTGCTGGTTAAGGCCAGCCAAAGCAAGCTCCGGGTGGCTGGAGCCGCTGGGCTGGGAGGGGGTGCTGCTGATGTGGAAGTGGGCCGCGCGCGAGGGCACGTTGGGGAGACTGGATGGAGAGTCGGAATATTCCGGCTGGTGTGGACGGGTCAGTTTACTGCGGGTGAGGGAGTGGCCCCGGTAATGCAGCTCCGGGGGAGAAATGGCACTTTGGACAAAGGCACTGGAGGAGCCAGCCTCAGCCGCCGAGTGGCCGAGCCCGAACGCGCCCCTCCTCTCTGGACTCAGATTGGGATCCAGCCCATCTCTGTAACTACTATCGACGCCAATCCCAAAAAGAGAGTCTGCTATGTTCGCTGAGCCCAAATAGGCCCCCACGCTCCGTTTCCCCATCATGGAAGATTTGGAATGGGGCCCAGTGTCTGTTGCAACGGGGGCAATGCTGGGGACCACGTTCTTGGAGAGACTGAGCTCACGGGTGATCTGATTGTGGACCTTGCTGGCTTCCGATGACCTCTGAGCCGTCAAAGTCTTCAGGGTGTCCACGGTGAGAGCTGACAGGTCCTGCAGGTGACCGATCTGGGAATCTAATGTGTGCAAGGAACGCTTGATGAAGTTGACCTTGTTGCCCACCTCCTTCAGCTGCATGCACATGGTCTCAACTCTGAAAAGTACAACAAATATACATCTATTCATGATATGATCTATTCACTCAAATTCCATCCTAGACTAACTAACATTTACAAATACGTCAAGTCAAAGTGCAGTTTTTCAAAAACTGACTCATTGTTTAACTCATTCACTGCCATCCCCGAATTTATTCAGGAATTGAAATTTGACATGGAGCACCATTCCCGAATTTGATCGGGTTTTGATTTTCCTTGCGGGGGTGCCGATAAAGCGCTGGCAGTACCTCTGGCAATATTTTTCCCTTCCACAAGGCGGCAGTATTTCCCTTTTTTTCCATGTTAGAGCTTTGTTCCATCTTCAGCTGTTGTTAAAGCGCTATACAGACACTCCCCTACTTACGAACATTCAATTTATGAACGACGGTACATGTGAACATTTTTGTAGTAACATGTAGTATTCTCTCCAGTTGTACATGTAAATATCTTTATTATAAGTTTATTTTTCAGTACAAATCAATACAGGTTACTTATACAAGCCTTAAACATACTCATACAAATCTTAAACATAATTATATAAGCCTTAAACGTAATTCCATACCAAATATAGCACAGAAGCGACTTACGAACAAATTCACCTTATGAACGACGGTTCGCAACATATCTTGTTCGTAAGTTGGGGAGTGTCTATAAATCAATATCTTATGTATTGCATTGTATTTTGGACAGCCACCCTCATTTCAAGCTCATATAACTCCAGACGCATATAATTTAGGAATTAACTCTTTTTTTCTGTCTAGGAGAGTCTCAGGTTTCTAACGCTGAATTGAATGCTTATGTCATCCTAAAACTCAATATTCTGTGGGTCCTGAAATTTGAGTGAAAATGACAAAACCCCTGGCACTGGAGTGGACATTTATGCACATCGTCTGGCAGTGAATGAGTTAATGTAGTTGTACAAATGACCACTACACCATTGTTAGGAAACATAATCTGCTGCTCATCCTCTGTGACTGGCAGTTGTACCTTTCAGAGGTGAGCCGTATACGTTCCTCGCTTCCCGTGTGAAACTGGTCATCCTTTTCATGAAAATACGTCTCCACGCACTGCTCTTCAAAGTCGTGAAGTTTCTTTTGATCTTCCTCGGTGAGAAACAGTTCTGAAGGGAAGAGCAACATAATGATTTTTTGTCACATAGGAAATATCATAAACAGAAAATAAATTTAAAATAACATTTTCCAGTGTAGGAAATATCATAAACAGAAAATAAATTTAAAATAACATTTTCCAGTGTATAAGGCACACAGGAGTATAAGGTGCATCTTCCAGAGACTGAGCATCGTACCAAAATAGAATGGAAGAGACTCAAAATAGTAGAGGCCAATTTTTGGGGTGCTTCCCCCCCGCCCAGCACCGTAAACTCATTCACTGCCAGCTCATATGCAAAAATGTGTCCACTCCAGTGCCAGGGTTTTTGTCATTTTCACTCAAATTGCAGGACCTACAGAATATTGAGTTTTAGGACAACATAAACATTCAATTTAGTCTAAGTAACCTTAGATTCTCTCCTTTCATCACAAAAAAAGAGTGAATTCCTCGGTTTTATGGGCCTGAAATTATCTGAATTTAAAATGGGGGAGGCTGTACAAAAGGCAAATGCTTCCCCCTTGTGGGAGGGAAAACATTGCCAGAGGTAAATGGCGCTCCATGTCAAGCTTTTCAATTCCCGAACAAATTCGGGAATGGCAGTGAATGAGTTAATTAAAAACACAACAACAATAAAAATAAACTCTGATGTTAAATTTACAAAGAGCGGTTGGAAACTAAAAGCTAGCAATTAAAAGGGAAAGCAAACAGCTATTGTCTCTTTCATGGATTAATCCCAGGATATTTCTCAATCTTGAGCCACAAAAATGGATCCAAAATGTATCCGCTGGTGTCATTTTCAAAAAATCCAGCTAAGCGGATTTGTTCCGCCACTGCGCCGTTTCACTCGGGATACAGCATCCCGTAATCAGATTACACGATGTGGTCTTGCATAAAATGTTGACACGGCGGGGCAAAGGTGGGTGTCAGGTGTCATACTTCACACCCCTGTGCAAGCTTTGCAGAAGGCCAATACAGAACACAGGGGCCTTGCATTCCACGGCTCTGATGTGACTTCCGCAAGCAGAAAATCTAAAGTTTTATGTAATTCATAGGACGTCATTTTGCGTCAGTATCGTTTTATGCAACGATAAGGGGTGTGGGGTGGGCGTCAGACATACTTGGCCCATAGGTGTGCTCCTTCTTTCTTTTTCTGCACATGCATAAGAGCGAGTAGATATGGCACAGGAGGATGAAGGGAGGAGGGAGGACCGGTTTCTCATGGTAGGCCATGATGAAGTGGTAACGCTGATACTTCCACACCAGACTGGAAATGGACTTGACCTGGATATACACGTTGCTGCAAAGAAGAACAGGGATGCTGTTAAAAGTTTGGGGCACTCACTGGTTTAGGTCACTCGAAATTACTTTTGGGGAAAATTGGCCTGCTCAAGACTCAGTATGTGGGTCATGTCCTTTCGTGAAGGTTTTACATTTCATTGATTCCTCGATTAGTGAAAGCTAAAAGTCAAGTGTGGTTGTTAATTTGCTGTCTTTCTCATTTGGGTGAGTTCCCCCTCAAATACAAGTGCTCTAGAAAATCGGGAGATGTTAGGGGCTGCAGCTGCAGTCTGAAAAAAAAATCACGTTTCTTGTGAAAATGTTTATTTTTTTAGTCGTCAATGTGTAAAAGGATGGTGTAAACAAATGGATGAACTTACTTAAAGAAGGCGATGAGTAGGTTTACCATGAGGATGTACTGTACAAAGAGGTAGACCGCTTGTAGAAGAGGAGTCAGCCACACTCCAGCTGTGCACAAGCCCCTGACTGACGATTCACTGTTGTTGGCACACACTGAATGAAGAAAAAGCCGCTATCAGTATAAGGATACATTTTGCCACAAAACACATCGTTAACTCATTCACTGCCATTCATGAATTTATTTGTGAATTGAAAATATGACGTAGAGCGCAATCCCCGAATTTTGTTCATGTTTTGTCTTTTCATGCTTTGGTGCCAATAAAGTGCCAGCCATCTTTTTCACGAGAGGGCAGCAATTCCCTTTTTTTCCATTTTTGGGCTTTGTTCCAGCTTCAGCTGTTGTTAAAGCGCTATGTAAACAAATATGCATTGTATTTTGGACGGCCGCTCAAATTTCAAGCTCATATAACTCCAGACTAATATAATTTAGGAATAAACTCTTTTTCTGATGAAAGAAGGGAGTGTAAGGTTTCTAACGCTGCATTTAATGTTTATGTAGTCCTAAAACTCAATATTCTGTGGGTCCTTGAGTTCAAGTGACTATGACAAAAACCCTGGCACTGGAGTGGACATATTTTTTGCATATGTCTGGCAGTGAATGAGTTAAAAGTAGCGTAACCACGGTCAACTCCATCTAACCACCTACAGTATGTTGTCCTAAATGTTAAGGAAGGTTATAAGATTTTATTGACAATGCCTCTCATATACAGCAACGGTAGGCTTATTGTTTTTTTTTTTTTTTGTAACTCCAGTCTGTCTCCTAGCTAGGATGCTAGGCTAACACAAAGCATGCTATCTGGCTAGTTTAGTACTGTGCCTTGGTATCCAAAACGAAGTGAAAAAAAACTAATTTCCCATAGAAAACCATTAAAATAAGAATAATCCATTCCGAGGTCCCCATAAAACATAATTTTCTACTTACTAATTTTCGAAGCCTTGAAACTACACTAATATACCTTATTTTATGTATAATAAATGTGCTATGGTATTATAATTAAAGAAATAAACTGTACTGTATCACAAAGTCGTTTTATTTACCTTTGTGATGGTCGTTAATGGCTTGATGGAATGGAGTGGCCGGTTTCATCAGCATTTAACACTTGAGGTGCTTTCTCTGCAATAATTTTACCTAGTTCTTCATCAATTGTGTTCTGTTTAGCTGGGTTGATAGCTTTTTGCATCAAGTGTACAGATGGCTTGTGCGGGTTATTTGTGGAGCCTGATTGAAGGGATATTTTAACCTTGCAGTCTACACTCTGCCTTTGAACTATCAAAGTTGAAACGAGTCCAAACTTCACTGTCTTCTATCAATTTTCTCACTCTCTCTCTGTCGTCTGCCTGTCTCTTTAATGTTTAAACCCCAACTGCTGCGTTCTTGACAAATCACGAGGCATTAACCGAAGACTGGGGGTGGGGAATAGAGGACAAAAAAAAAGTCAGCTGCCATTTCCTTGTTAGAACAGGCTCGTTCGCGAACGACACATCGTTCATTGTGGCACTCCATGAGTATCCCGAAAAATAGCGTATATGCCAAGCTAAAAATTTCAATTTAACATTCGTAAACCGAAAAGTTCATAAACCAAGGGGTTCGTAAACCGAGGTATCACTGTAATCATATTTGTTTTAGTAAAGTGCATATTGACTCTTCTTGGTGCGCTTTTAATTTGTTCTGCCTTAAACTGACATCAAGCACGAGAAGCTTGCCGTAAAACTATCCTTACCCTCGTAATCTCCCTTTCCATCCTCACCGTCCTTACCATCGATTTCATATGCATACACTTCCCCGTACATCATCCAGTACGGCTGGAACACCACATCTTTGGCCAGCGTCCAGCTTGGCTCTTCGTGCGGATATAAAATGGCTTTGCGGGGAACGCCGTAGCTTAGCAGGACGATGGCCATTATCACCACAATGTAAAACATGTTAGCCACCTGCAAAGGATGATGTGGAAACAGAATGAGACACATGCTTGGAAGTATATATTTGTCATCCTTACGTATGCTTTAGTAGTAATAATAATAATAATAATAATAATAATAATACATTTCATTTATAAGCGCCTTTCAAAACTCTCAAGGTCACTTTACAGTCACAGGATAAGTTTTTTTGTTCACTCAACCCGGAAGTAACTCGGATAGAAAGCTAGCTAACTGGCCAATAGATAGGTAGCTAGATAGCCAGCTAAATATCTAATAGATAACTCTCTAAATAGCTAGCTTGCCAGCTAGATAGCAAATGGATAGCCAATAGCTAGCAAATAGCTAGCTAGGTAGCTAGATAGATAGATAGCTCGATGGCTGGATAGCTAGATAAATAAAAATAAGTGAAGAGAGGAAAAAAAGAACTAAAAATAAAGTCAAGAGAAAAGACAAAAAAAGCTACATGTGATGAAAGAAGTGAAAAGGTTGACATTTATAGAAACCTAGACTTAAATTGAAGCATTGTGAGACTTATAAAGGTAAATCCAATCCAATAACCTCACCATTAACATTTAGATTTGTAGTTCGGAATGTGTCAGATCCAGTGGTCAGTTCTAAGTTATATTAAGTTAGCACAGTTATTTTTAGCACATGTAATGGGCAGCATTTTCACAGCCCCACTTTGTTCAGCGAAAAAGTCGGTGCTGTTGGACCAGTGGTTCTTAATCTTGTTGGAGGCACCGAAGCCCACCAGTTTCATGTGCTCATTCATTGAATCCATCAAATCCAGTTGTGTTGGGAACTTACCATTTTGGCAATCATCATGACATAGGGCCCAGCTTGCTGGTTGACGGCCAGGATATCAAGGAGTCGCACGTACCAGAAGATGATATTGAGACAATAAACTGTCCTGCCTGGGACAAAGGCTTTCCCTCCACCCAGCCTCAAGCCAAAGCCAATGAAAAAGGACACAATGGCCAGAAAGTCTGAGACGTTGAAGTAGTCATCAAACCACACTTTTATCTTTTGACTTATTTTGCCTGCTTCTGACATAAACATCTGCAAATGAGGAACACAATTCATTTTAGGTTTTCCATGAAAGAAATGAATAATTTTAACCCATCTACGGCAAGCGTGTTCATATGAATACAGATACATTCATTTTCAAATGCATTAATGTTGTCTCTTGCCACATTCTTCGTCTTTTCCCTTCAAGGGGTCGCCACAGCAAATCAGTGTTCTCCATCTTTAGAGGTTTGATCTGCATGTCTCTTGCCACATTAATTATTGTTAATTCTATACAATTATATGATTGTTAATTATAGACTGCGTTTGAGCCTATTTGATACTGTGTTTTGATTTTATTTTGATTAAAAAAAGAATTGATCTGTATTCATATGAACACGCACGGTGTAAATGGGTTAGGTCTATTGAACGACATACCTCTCGAATCTTTTCAATGGCTGAGGTGAAAATGTAGAGAATGACGACCCACTCTTGAGGAGAAGGCCAGTCGGGCATTTTGACCAGGACCACGTATGAGTAGAGCATCAAAAACCCCAAATAAAAGAGCTGGGGACACACAAGAAAATTAGCTGTGAAAAGCAATGAAAAGAAGGTAGGAAGGAAAGAAGGCAAGAGGATTTTGTCAGACCTCATTCCTGCCTGGACAGCTAATAAAATAATAATACATTTCATTTATAAGCGCCTTTCAAAACTCTCAAGTTCACAGGATACGTTTTTTTTTGTGAGTGAGCATTGGCAGCCACACGTGCCAGCATTCACTCAACCCAGAAGTAACTCAAATAGATAGAAAGCTGGCCAGCTACCCAATAGATAGCTATATATATAGCTGTATAGCTAATAGAAAAGTGACATTTGGGGAAATTACAACTCCGCCAAGCAGAGTCACATTAGAATTTATGCTCAAATTTGGAGGCGCTACAAAACATTGTGTTATAATATTGCATCTAAAAAGTATTCATTTAATCTTCAAATAAAACCTTTTCTTTAGATGTGTAAACTGTTTCATTGACAGTTTCCAACAGTAGGGGGAGGCCAGCAAAGAAGGGGGCACGGGGTGAGTTTTTATTTTGTGAATAAAATTCAAGTTCAAATGATTGGACTGTGGGAATGTAGCACAATAGCCAATAAACATTTTCAGTTGATACCAGATACTTGGGACAATGTTATATGCAATAAGAATAGTTTGTCATTAAAATCACGAGGATAATGTTTTTTTTAAAGAACGGTACACCAATTCATTTATTTAGAAAAAAACAGCATCTTTTAGTTTGTGCCTAGAATTCAGGGTCAAATAATTGAACCGTGGGAAAGTCTCATAATTAGCATACAGATCGTTTTAAGGTTTTAGCTGATGTACCAGATACAACACGCACCAGGTAGACCATTAAAAAAACACACAAACCAAAACAATTAAGTACGTAGTCGAGTGCTTGGGAAATCAAGCAATCGTCTGATGTGAAAGTCTGGGCTGAGTGCCGCCATCGACGCTTGGAGGTCAGAATGCAAGAAGGCATCTGGGATATGCTAATGATCACTTTCATTGATGCTATCTGCTCATTATTATCCGTGTAAACAGAACCAAGTGGTAATTCCCGTTTATCTGAGGACCCGCCTCGGGCTAGTCTAAGTACAAAGCGGAGATGAGATAATGTCAAGCATGAGTGTGAATGTGATTATGGGGACTCAACAGTCGGGAGAATGCTTTAAGTCAAACATTCACACTAAAGTTCATGTGAAAAAAAAACCTGGAACATTCGCCTTTTCTGCAATATCATGGAGAGAAATATGATAGGCAGATAGGGCATCAATGTCACAGTCAGAAGATCATAGGATTAACAAAACTGGATGTGACTGTCCGCAATAACTGCTGTTCAAGAAAACATGAAAGGATTAATGACTGCTTTTTTTAAATTATTTAGAAAAGATCACAAAATTTGGAGATCTGCTATTTTTTTGGACTTGAGTGTTGTTTAAATTTGTCTTTCAGCAATGGGGGTAAAACGTGGTGTACTTTAAGCTTTACGGAAGTCACTGAGCGGTAAACATCCAAAGCGCATCTGGTGTTCGATAAGACTTGAGTGCACCTTGTCCCTTTCTCTTTTATTATTATTGATTGACTACTACTACTCCTGCATTACAGTGAAGTACCGCAAAAGTGATAATACTGATGCTTTTTTATCTGCACAATAAGATTCAAAAGAAGATGGATGCTACTTAAACTACTCCTTTTCTTTCTACCAAATGTATGAAAATTTTTGTATGAAAATTTATCAGCCGTGTGAGACTCCGAGGCAGACGAAATTTCATCAGAAGACGTAAATTGTTCTAATCTTAACTAATTCGCTGCCATTCCCGAATTTATTCGGGTATTGTAAAGTGTGACGTGGAGAGCCATTCCCAAATGTGTTCAGTTTTTCTTTTTGCGAGCGTGCCGATAAAGCGCTGGTCAGACCTCTGGCAGTGTTTCTCTTCCACGAGGGGGCAGCATTTGCCTTTTGTTGCCTCCATTTCAACCTCAGATAACTCCAGACCCATACAACTTAGAAATTAACATTTTTTTCTGAAGCAAGAAGATAGTCTAAGGTTTCTTGCGCTGAATTGAATGTTTATGTAGTCCTAAAACTCAATATTCTGGGGGTCCTGCAATTTAAGTGAAAATTACAAAAACCCTGGCATTCAATTGGACACATGTTTGCACATTATCTGGCAGTGAATGAATGAATAGGACCTTTCAACTGTTAAATACATGTAAGCGTACCGTGTTGGACCAAAACTTGACAATGGGAGCGTGGTAGAAAGCGTAGATTTTCCTGGTTAATGGCAACTTTCTGGGGCGAACGTGTGTCTCCATATCAGTCTTGGTATCCACGGGGTCGTTGGATCTGGCCTCCTTGAAGACATCCTGCAAAGCAATCGAAAGAAATAAGGGGAAACAAACACAAGCAACAGAGAGAATCGAAACACTGAGTGTTTCTGACCATTTGGATGTCATCTGCAATATTTTGGAAGTTGTTTTCGCTGTCCTCCATAGTAATCTGGTGGTCATCCTGACTCTGAGGGATGTGTGCCATCTCGGCTTTGGACTTGTACTCCAACAGCAGGATAGTAGGGGGCACTAAGATGCTCAGAATCACCTGACGAAAAAACACAGAGGCCAGTGGTGGGTTCTCATATTTTGCCACTAACGGCTGCAACCAAACTATTGACAAATAATTTTGTAGGATACATAACAACAAAAAATGTCAAGTGAAACATTTTCTTTTCAATGTTACGACTCAACTGCTTTCTTGGTTTGAGCAGTGATTGGCGAGATACCATTTAAGAATCCACAACTACAACTTCAAATGGAAAAATAAAACAGAATAAAAATCTAAGATGGAGCATGAACCTTGTACCAGGAGTTCTTGCGCATGTTTAGCCGCCCCATCCACATGTCAGACAGCAGCAGTTGGGTGCAGGTGTGCGCCACAAAGGGTCGCAGGTGTGAGGAGACAGCCAGCTTCAGGCAGGTGGAGTTGCTCCAGTTCTTCAGCTCGTAGGTGAGAAGCTTCATGGCCATCGTCTCATCCTGCCTGAACGATTGTTCCAGCAGGTCCACAGCCAACGTACCAAATTCACTGGAAAACATCCGCAATCGCTGTCAGGCTGGAATCCATGTTATAGTTCCTCTATTTAAACAATAAGGACACAGTTGCCCCAACAATGCAACATTCTTTAGGTCACAGGTGTCAAAGTCAAGGACCGGGGGTCAAATCTGGTCCGCCTCATCATTTTATTCGGCCCACGAAAGCAAATCAAACATGTCAAAGTCTGAACCAAAATTTCAAATTGTCGTATGTAAACCACAATAACAATCATTATTTCTTACTCCAGATTTGAAAACGTGTTATTTATTATTTTGTTATGCACTCTATATGTCTGTGTAAGCTCTCAGTCGTACAGGAGTGGTCCATCGATGAGAAGGTTTCTTCAGCCGTCATTTGTACAGATGACGGCTGAAGAAACCTTCTCATCTATGCACTCTATATGTAATATGGGGATCATATAATGTTACGGGTCAATTTTACCCATTTCTGTTCTTGTGTTGACTAAAGCAATGGATATCCTTTCTTTTTCCTTTCTTCAAAACAGTTCTAAAATATCCCAATGGGATAGAAAATATGTTGTCTCTCTTTTCAAGTAGGTTTACAACATCTCAGTAATTTTACATCCGGGTAAAAATGGCCCACAACATACTCAATGTGATTTTTTTTCAACATAATATGAGGGTTAAACATTCTAATGCCTTCCTCAAATTCATAACGGGCCCCGAGAGGAAACAATGTGGCCCGCGGCAAAAAAAAAAAAAAAAAATTGGGTTGACACCCATGCTTTGGATATTACATAATACCATTCTGTAAAAAGGAGACACAAAATGAAGTATGACATTAAAAAAAAAATAATAATAAATAAAAACATGCTAATTACAGTTGCCAGAAGCTGAGAATACCTGTTTTCATTAGCTCTCAACAGGCTCGCATACAACCACAAAGAAAGATGTTACTCACACTTATTGTTATTTCCTGTATATGATACCTGTCCATGTTAAGAGCTTTGTTGTAGCTTTAGCTGTTGTTAAAGTGCTATATAAATCAATATGTATTGTATTATACTCCATCAAGTGACAGGAAACCTACTTTGAGTACTCCTTCAGCTCCTCTGATGTGTCATCCACCACATCACTCTTCTTGGCCTCGTAGCCCATCGAACGGCAGAGTTTGCAGGCCACCAGGGCCTTGGCCATGTTCTCCTCACCATGCTGCCAGAAGAACAGCGACATTTTTTGCCGCTTCATCAGCACGGCCCACACCAGTAGCTCGTTGAATGGGTAGGGAAAGCGCCGCGTTTCCGGATCGTCGATGTCCACAATCTCTTCCCTGTTGCGCTTCTTATTTTGCTCTTTGGTAGACTCCAACTGAGAGGATAGTTAGAGAAGCATAGTTGTCAAATTTAGATGTATTTTGATGATACAAAACATGAGGACTCCAAAAGTAAAAACTAAAAGAAAACATTAATGGTAGAACCCATTGCGGTATACGACAATTGACTGTTGCTCAGGTCTATGATTTTAAATTTTCTTGTTTTCAGAATCAGAAATCAGAATCAGAAAACCTTTATTCGTCCCACAATGGGGAAATTTGCAGTCCACAGCAGCAATTTGAAAGGGGATGGGGTGGGGGTGAAAGGATAGAAAACAAGATATTCTAAGCAGAACAAAATAAAAATGTCAACTGTATACTGTGCAAATGTAAATGTGCAAAACTGTTTCATAAAAAAACTGTACATAGCGCAAGTATCAAGAATGGCATATTGATATATGATATATGTAGCTGTATTCCATCAACCCATATTTACAAGTGTGCAGTTTTTTTTCCACATGTGATCATTGAGAATTGTGACAGAAGACACTTTCCCAATGAAGGATCTAGTCCTCCTCCTATTTTCTCCTGTCAAAGTTGAAGAGTATTTATTTCTGTGCATGGTCTTATTTCTATACAATAATGAGACGCTCCCCTACCTACAAACAGAGTTACGAACAACGGTACATACGAATATTTTTTTTGTAGTAACATATGTAGTATTCTCTCCAGTTGTACATGCACATATCTTTATAGAGCATATATTTTATTAAATGTTTATTTTTCAGTACAAACAATACAGGTTACTTATACAAACTTTAAACATATTTATATAAACCTTAAACATACTTATTAAACTACTTATACTACATACTTAAACATACATTTCATACAAAATATTGCACAGAAGCAACTTACAAACAAATTCACCTTACGAACGACTGTTCGGAACGTATCTCGTTCATAAGTTGGGGAGCTTCTGTATCTCTATATTGCACAATATTTATATTTAACTACACTCTGATGAGAAAAAAAAAGGATACCGTATTTTCCGGTGTATAAGGCGCACCGGAGTATAGCTTTGATCCTCTCCTCTCATAGAGAACTGCTTCATGTCACAAAGCGGGTACAGAAAGTGCTGCAGAATGAATGACTCTCCGTGTTTTTGTGTTGTCATATTATTTGTTATTTAGTTTTTTTTGTTTTTTTTTACTTTATGTTACTTCCTGGTTGAGTGAACGCTGGCGCGTGTGGCTGCCCCTGCTCACCCGCAGAAAAAATTTCCTGTGACTGTAAAGTGTCCTTGAGTTTTGAAAGGCGCTTATAAATGCATTGTATTATTATTATTATTATTATTATTATTATTATTATTATTATTATTATTATATTATTATATTATTATTATTATAAGGCGCACCTCCAAGGAATGAAAACGGTTTTCCAATTATGATATATAAAAATATAAGAGTTTCCAAATATAAGGCACACCACATTACGAGGCGCTACGGTAAAGGCTGGGGTTACGCACTACATCTTCTACAGGGGAAATACAGTCGGTGGCTGCTGATGGTCGTTGCGGCATCTGTTGTGGCTCAACATTACTTCACATGTTCACATGCGCAGTGTCAGCTTTTGAAGAAAATGAAGGCTTTTGGGTGTGCCTTATATACAGGAAAATACAGTAACTATTTGGTACGGATTAAGTTCATGTCCATTTATTTAATGGGGAAACACTGTCCTGGTTTAAGAACAAATATTTATGGTTGCACATGTATTTCATAATGAACATGTTTTGTGAACACAATGGTGTGATATATGGCTTCTGTTGTGAGGCGTTTTTTGTTACCTTGGGTTTGTAAGGCTGTGCAGTCTTGATGAAATGATTGTGCCTGGTCTTCTCCTTCTTATCAGCCTGCATGCTGAATGACTCATGACTTTTCCTCAAATGAGAGCCCGGCCCCATTGGGTGGCGCCCAGACCTCTGTGAGCACACGGGGGAAAAAAACAAACAACTTTCAAGTTGCATTCATTATAGGAAATGAAAAAAAGATATCTGTTATACAGGATTGCCTGCCACTCACCCGACTGCTGCCATGGAGATTGTTGTAAATTATTCTAAAACGTTTCCTAGTGTAGTTGCACCTGTAAGTTCCTCCCATCAGGTACTCGATGACAAGGCCCACATCAATTAAGGTGATTTTATAGTTTGGAGGTAAGTGGCTCTATGGAAAATCCCAAAAGGGATAAAACAATGCTCTTGAGATTGAATTGACTTGTATTCGGGAGGCGAATATGATCTCCACTGACCTGCTTGACATCTCTAACCAGGTGGAGGAGAGTTGGATTGTTGGGTGGTTGTTTCTAAAATAAAAAACAAAAAAGGTGTTACGCCATCATTTTCAAACTTCCTAGTTCTCGTGTCCGTTTCATAACCCTACAGTATTGTAAAGCTCCTCGAGACGACTGATTGTGAGGAAGCGGTGCATGCTGACACCGTTTTCAATCAGCAGCTTGACAAAGTCCACTCGATCCATCACAAGTGCATCCAACATGGCTTGCTCCAAGGAGCTCACCTGCACACACGTAACAAAAGACAAATGCATGACTTTGAGTTCATGATACAACTCATAACAAAATAAAGGGTGAAGACAAAGTTTCATTTGACTGAAGTTCCCTAACGAAATCTAAATAAATGTGATGTAGAGGAGATTCCATAATGCTACAGTTTCAAAATAAACGGCACCATTGAGGGATGCTTGTGATGTAATAAAAGTTCATAGCCCCCAGGGCTCCTCATACGGCACCATTATGGTCATTTGAGATTTCAGGGTCAGTATGGGTTAGTCCAAAGGTTTGGAGCTAAAGGTGAGGTAAGAAAACACACACACGCATGCACACATACCAAAAGCTGCTGTCCGTACACAAACACATGATTCTTGGCAATGTCAACGCGGTCCCAGGCTAGGGTCAGGACCAACTGATCGAAGGCAGATGCATTTGTGCCTGAAACACACAGGTAAAATTTGCATGAACACTCTCATGAAATAATTCACCGGTAACCTTTCACATACTGAAATGCGCACACAACAACTTTTTATGGGCACTACGGAAAAAGGTCACACACACGGATGCACAAGCACACCTGATGTTTTTTCCCCCTCACACAACTGAGGAGATCTAAAACAGACTATAAGAATGTTCTCGGGCTCACCCCCCCCCCCCCCCCCCCCAAGAACCACAGTATTAGCTTTCAAATTTCAGTCGAATTGAAGAAAGCGATTCAGTGTTTGAGAGAGATCATACAAAATTACCGTATTTTCCAGTGTATGAGGCGCATCCAAAAGCCTTAATTTTCTTCAAAAGATCACCTTATATGCAGTTGTGCCTTATTTGTGAAGTAATATTGAGGCACAACATTACTGTCAGCAGCCATTTGCCCCTGTCGAAGTCGTGCGTGACCCCAACATCTACTATAGCGCCTTATAATGTGCTTATATTTGGAAAACTTTTACATATCCATATATAATATTTGGAAAACTTTTTTTCATTCATTGAAGGTGCACCTTATAGTCCAGTGCGCCTTATATATGGAAAACTTTAGGGGTGTGCCTTATACACCAGAAAATGCAGTAGATTCCGGGCACATATTCTATTGTGAGAGATATATCCCAGGGGAAGATAATCCTTATGAACTAAATACGCCCTGGAAGATGGTTAAAATGATTGGATTACAGATAATTAGTCCAGTCTATTACTCTCCTTTGGATGGAGGGTATGGGATGCCTTGCTTTTACAACTCTGGAACGTGAAACTGATTGAAAAATAGGTGAAAAGTGTCTGTTTGCACAGAATTTGTTTAGTTCTTTTGACTTCAAGATGGCGCAGCAAGACTGGCAGCCTTTCCAACAATCCCTGTATTTGGTTTTTACTTCTTCTTTTCCTTTCCTCTTCCTTCCATAACTTTGCTGCTGTGAAATGTATATTTCTCCACTGTGAGACTAATAAAGCTAATCTGATCCCATCCATTCTAATCCCATCCATTCCAATCTCTGCTCCAGTTCATCCAAATCATGTTGGGACAGAAAAGTGTCTTCCGCAAACTGTTCCCACAAAGTTGGAAGCACACAACTGTGCAAAATGTCTTTAGAAGTTAAATACTTAAAATTCACGGGGGAATTAAAGGCGCCAGCTCAGTCTCATTGATTAATTAATCACTTTGTTGTGTCCCAAATGTGTTGTCATAGAGTATTCACTGGACTTTAAATGGATTGTATGCATAACGGCAATATTCCCCAAAATGATTTCTTGACAGCATTATTCCCACTTGCACAACATTTCTAGTTTCAGAGACAGTGATGATTTAAGAAAACTCCCCACCCAAACTTCCCACGACACATCATGTCTGGTAAACACTGCCGGGTGAATCATAAATACTAAAAGTGGAAAAGAAACTTGTGGACTCATTCATTTATAAACCCTATCAAACTTAGACTCCAGTATTGTCATAGTATCAAATAACTTAAGCAATATATATTTTTTCAAAATAATTACTGTTACATTTACAATATTCACAAAGGTCTACTGCTTTATAGTGAGGCCTATAGCGGCCATTTTGAAATCCTCACAACATGGTCGGTAAACGTTACAAGCTCAGGGTCCTTCGGAGGATGAGTTACTGTTTCACCAGCAAGAACACACCCCAGGCTGACAAATATTTGTTTGTGTGGACTTTTCAGTTAATATGATTGCTCGTCTGCAGTCACCACAGGCATTCTTGTCTAATTTCTAAATATAAAGTCAGGGCAAAGAATTACTCAGTGTGTAGGTGGTAAATTATTGGTATAATGTCTGGTGAAATTTTTGAGTCATTTCGACACATTTCCTCTATGAATTGTCTCCGTTAAGCAAGTTTCAAGAGATAGAATTGATGGAGAAACTGTGACTGTAAGGAACATGATCTCCCCATAAGTAAACATGGCCAAACTGCTTTGAAGGCTTATCAATAACAAAAGAAAAACACTGCACAGCCTTGAAATGTAAGAGGCCTTTTCCCCAGAAGAACACTGAATCAACATGGCTTGCACCCTGACAGAAAAGAATCTTTATTCCGAGAAAAGTAAAGAGAGCGTATGGGAAGAACCCCTCCTACCTTGGAGTAAGGCTCTAAGAATGGCGACGTCGATGTCCTGGCTTTCTTCCGAACTGATGTGAAACACAGTTATCTGTTTTGAAGAAACACATTTCTCAGCATCAAGGGAAATGTCATCTTTTAATTTAATTATTAAACTATGTGTGGACAACAATTTAAGCGGTTACAGTAAAAAATCTATTGGTCAACAGATTATTTTAAATTAGATAGGGCTTTAAGTGTACCTCAAGGTGTCCTTTTTAAACTGATTTAAATCATGTTTTTTTTCTTGTAAGCCATTTAAAAAAAAATATATTTCATTATTTACATATATACATATTTACATATATACATATATTTCATTTTTACAGTTGACCTATAAAAGTCTTAGAAAAAGACAGGAGCAAATTTGAAATGAGTGTTCAATGAGGGAATTAAAAGAATATATATTTTCCCAACAGAATCATTTTACCAATTCTTTCTTCTTCATACACTCCATAAGAGTCTGAAAAAGATGGATGGCGTCGCTCTGGCTGAAGTTGAAGGTTTTCTTGATGGTGGCAATGATATCCGCTTCCACGCCATCAGGTAGGCCGCTAGAAGAAAATAAATACAAAATAAAAATGATTAAATAAACAAAGAAATATATACATAGACAAATAAATAAATAAATAAATGAAATAAATAAAATGACACTGCAGTGATATCTTTACGTCATAATAAAAATTCATAAATAAATAAATAAATAAATAAATAAATAAAGACACTCCAGTGATTTCTTTACAGCATAATAAGAAGTGAACATACGCTGAGTAAAATATAAACTATACGTCTGGTGATGTTCAGCGGCATTTGAAAGTATATCAGTCAAACAGATTCACCAAAGGGGCAAAAAAATAAATAAATCAATAAAATCTTGGCAAATTAGATTATACTGCATATCTGTGGTCACATTGACATTAAAAACACAGAATGCGGCTTGTGTGTGATTCTATGGGTAGATGTTTCACCTACTTTGAAATTAAATGAAATGTTTGATAATGATCCAAAATAGATCACAGACGACAACATGTTAATGTTTCCCAATTATTCACATACGCCTTACCCGCCTTCTTCAGTTTGCTTGTGAACGTAGGCCAGTATGTCAGCGGCTCGGCCCGTTCCCTCACACACCACCACAGGGACGGGAGGGCTCTCTTGAAGATAACCAAGCACGGTTAAGATCATGTTAGGACCACCCTCGAAGATGAGCGCCACCACAGGAACACCCTGACCAATACCTGTGAGAAAGACAAAGAATGCAAAGGAGCTAGCTCAACATACGAAAATATTGCTAGCTATATCACAGTTTATCTTGCACATCCACCAATCATATTAGCCTCTTTCGACCACCTCTGTTGTGTGGCTCTTACGTGCATGTATTCTTTGAAGGTTGATGTGCTTCTCCAAGTCCCGACGTAGTTGAACCTCCGCACCGTACTTTCCTACTGTGCCATCATCAACAAGGAGGAAATGTGAGTGGAGGTTGTTGAGAACGTTGAGTTTGCTGAGAGGGTTGAGCAGTGTCTGGTATGGAGCAATGATCTGTGGACATACCCCAAAATACCGTTTAGTGTTTTTTTTTGCTGATATAGTGTAGTTATGGTATGTCTTACGTCTCTCCCGATGAGGTCGGTTCTGTTTTCAATGACTCCCCACGATGCAATACCAATAGTGCAAATCTTCTTTGATGATCTGGAGCAGTGCTCTTTGAGAGCGTCACCGACATGTTTTGCTACACCTTTGAGAAAGTGATACAAACATTTAAAAGCTACCGCATCACTTCCTACGAAAGAAACATGTAAGAAAATGTGCATCAAATATCCCCTAACAATTTGTATTAAGGAGAATATCCATAGGGAGAGCCAAAGATAGTTAAAAGGAGACACTCCGAGGTTGTCAAATGTTTTGCCATGGGCCACATTGTAGTTACGGCTTCCTCTCTCGGGGGTCGTTATAGAACGCACAACCAATTAATGAATAACTAGTTTTCAAATGTAAAGTTAAAAATAATGACTGTTATTGTGGTTGACATTGGACAATTTGAACTTTTGGTTCGGACTTGCAAGCATCATGGAATGTCACAGGTTTGATCTGCTGTCGCGGGCCGAATAAAATGATGTGGCGGGCCTGATTTGACCCCCGGGCCTGGACTTTGCCACCTTGCTGGAAAAAGATCAGTAGTGAGACATAGTTCTGGGTAAGTGGCCCTTGGAGGCACCACTTAACTCATTCACTGCCATCCTCGAATTTATTCAGGAATTGAAAATATGACGTAGAGCGCCATTCCCGAATTTGTTTGGGTTTTGGTTTTTCTTGCGGGGTGCCGATAAAGCGTTGGTCAGACCTCTGGCAATGCTTTTTCCCTTCTGCGAGTAGGCAGCATTTGCCTTTTGTCCATGTTGCAGCTTCAGTTTTTGTTAAATCGATATATAAACCAATATGTATGTGCAACATGGGTCCTATGTTACAGTTGTTGAGCTACAAAAGCTCTGATACAGGCGTTAGCATTTTACTAAATGCTGTCTCTGATATCCCTTCACCCAGAATAAGCTATTTTTCCTGTTTTTTATACATATTCCAGTTTGATTTCTTCAAAACATCCTGATCTTCTCATTATTTTAAGACACCCCAAGAACCTTGTGCAATACACATCTGTCAACAAAATATATGCTGAAAAGTGAAGTAACTCCAAACCTGTGTTGACCCCTCCGGTGAGAATCCAGGCACCCGTGGTGACGGCTGCCTTGATGAGGCCTTTGCCCACCACTTGCTTGATGCGAGGGTGTAGCTCAAAATTTTGCACGCCTCCATGGACAGAGATGAGGATCTTGGGCAACTCCATGTGCCACTCCTTGAGCATCAGCCGCAGGATGCTCTCCGGACGAGAATCATAGGACAAACGCACATACTAGACAGACATTTAATAAGCACACACAACATACAAGCAAGACAAATTAACACTGTTGCATTATCGATAAAAAGGTTTCTTCAGCTGTCATCTGTACTTTTTTTAAGATGTAGGACGTTTCGCTCCTCATCCGAAAACCTTCGTCAGCGAACTGAAGTTGTGCTGGTAGTTCTGGCCCAAATTGTATCCCTAAGAGGTGGCGGGGCCAGAACTCTGCTCTAATAGGTCTCTGCTCTAAGGTTGGGGGAAGCAGATAATTATTCCCTGAAGCTCATCTGATTACCTCTTTTGTCCTGTTCGATTATGTTCTATGACTGGCCTTGTTTGCCTCATTTGCTCTGGTATCACCTCATCAGCATGATTAGCTAGGGAAATAGTCTTCTGCTGCTCCCCTCAACCTTAGAGCAGGGACCTATCAAAGCAGATGTCTGGCCCCGCCACCTCTGGACATTAGGGATATATATAGGGCCAGAGCTACCAGCACAACTTTAGTTCGCTGACGAAGCTTTTCGGATGAGGAGCGAAACGTCCAACACCTTCAAAGGAGTAAAGATGACGGCTGAAGAAACCTTTTCATCAATGGACCACTCCTATACGACCTAGAGCTTACACAGATTGCACTACAAATGTAAACTGAAACATTCCTGCAGGCACAATCCTAAAATGAAACATGAACATAACCTCCAAGAAAGAATCATCATTCCTACCTTGGCTCTATAGGAATGCGAGCCTCCCTGGAAGTTAACGACACCATAGGCGTCAGTGGGGCTAGCCTCTGTGTGTTTTTCCACCGACCACTCCTCCAATTCCGGCGGGGCCCCGCCAGCCCTGTCAACCGTCTTCACGTCCGAGTATTTGTTGGCCAGGCTGGCCGTGAAGCCGACGTGCTGCCGCACCAGACGGCCGCAGCAGCACCTGCGCCGGCAGCACACACACAGATGCGGTTACACACTAACCACAATTTATTGTCATGAGCAATTAAAAGAATACATTGAGAATTTTGAAAGTAGTTTCAAGAGCAGATTTCAAGCTTTTCCTAGCCTCGTGCGACTGTGATAAATTGCTTCGGCATACTCAATTATCGAATTGTCAGTTGACTTGATTGTATGCTGCAAAGCGACCGCAAGGAAAAGAAATAAAAGAACAGAACCAGTATTGTTGTGTTGGAGATTGTGTGTCATTTTTAAACAGATTTTCAACACTTAATTTCAAATATAAGCACATTTTAAGACCATCAAAAGACACCATGAATGAAAATTAAAGTAAGGCTAAAAATACAATGGACTCTTGCCAAAACTTTGCGGGAGATTTCAGACCTCAATTCAATGAGCAGCGTAGAATTAATCTACACTTTAAAAAAGTGACTGCTCCATTTATCTTTTTATGAGCTCCTGGTCACAATCAAATGGGCAACATCAGCCTTTTTTTCCCACCTGAGTCATTAGCGTGAAGAAGAATTTGGTATATCACAAAGCCTGGAAGTTAATTGCTTCCTGAGGTGGGTTTTCTCCTCAGTGGAATTACACTCTGGGCAGCAGAGTTTCTCTGCAGACTAATCCCAAAAAATGTAAGAAACAAAGACTGAGGCAGTACTCACCGGACTAGTTGTTGGCAAATCTGGCATCCTGGAAGGCATCTAGAGGGAATTTAAACACATGACATGAAGCATTCACAAGCT
Organism: Hippocampus bargibanti; assembly: GCF_051943395.1. Lineage (NCBI taxonomy): Eukaryota > Metazoa > Chordata > Actinopteri > Syngnathiformes > Syngnathidae > Hippocampus > Hippocampus bargibanti. The sequence continues at coordinate 27,070,867 of NC_142736.1, read as the reverse complement.
TAAAGTCAAACAGAGGGCATTGCGTGCACTACTAAAGCAAGAATGTCACCATGAGCTGCCAGCAAGACGATTTTCAACTGGGCTGTAGGAAGTTTCATTCGGAGTGGTGCAACCTAATTAAATGACTTTTCCGCAATGGGAGTTCTTAGAGTTGGGTTGATATATTTGAATATGTTATTTTTATTGGTAATTTACGGCATAGGACATGATTAAGATATGACAGATTACTGTACTGATATTTAGTCCCATCATAAAGGCAGCCTAATATGTGGGCCAGGAATCAAAGTTCATAAACTGAACAATGAGTACGAACATGCACCGGAGCTGGGGGAGAAAAAGCAAATTATTGATTGAAAAGAAAACACAAAGAAAAAGAATAACTGTCCCGGAAGGTAGACAAATGCATGCAAGTTACAAAGAGTAACAAGAGTTCGAGATCATTTATGACACAAAATGATTAAACAGTAAATTCCTCCAACTGTGGGAATCAACTACAGACGCTACCCAACTTACGAACAAGATACGTTGCCAACGGTCGTTCGTAAGTTGATTCAGTGCTAAATTTTATATGGAATGTATGATTATGGTTTATATAAGTAGGTTTATGTTGTATATAAGTATTTTTAAGGCTTGTATAAGTAACCTGTCTTGGTTTGTATTGAAACATAATCATTTAATAAAATATATGCTCCATAAAGATATGTACATGTATAACTGGAGAGAATGCTACATGTTACTACAAAATGTTTGTATGTACCGTAACGTCATAACTCCAATGCTCGTAAGTTGAGGAGCGTCTGTACATCAAATAACTAGTAACGTTTTAAGGCATTTTTATATTGCATGTCTATCATAACACTGATTTCTACCATGGATATTGTCCTATGTACTATATAGTATGCATAGTGTGAACATCGATACAGTACAGTGATACCTCAGTTTACGAACTTAATTGGTTCTCACATAGTGTGTGTAAGGTGAAAAGTTCGTCTGCCAAACATTTATTTCCCATAAGAAACCATTAAAAATGAGAATAATCCGTTCCCAGGTCCCCATAAAAGATAATTTTCTACTAGATAAGCCTTAAAACTACACAAAAATATACCTTATTTCATGTATAATAAATGTGCTATTGGATTGTAATAAAAGAAATAAACTGTACTATATAATAAAGTCGTTTTATTTACCTTTGTGATGGTCATTGATGTAGTTGCCACTTGATGATATCCGAGTGAAATTGCGTGCTTTCTCGGCGATAATACCCTCATAATAAATAATATATACATACTAAATAATACTCACAGCGTCTCCTGCTAGCTGCTTTTTATTAATCCAAATCAACGGAAGTTTTTCAACCTCTTCTATTGCCTGAGACCGTTGCTTAGACAACACAGAAACACCCATACATACATACGTAGCAATGGTCGATTTAGCATACTGGTACTGGGACGCTAAATCATACAAACGCACACCTTGTTTGTGTTTTTGGATTATCTCCTTCTGCGCGACCGTAATTTTCTTTTGTGTCCTCTTCGGCTTAACACTAGCCTGTGGTGGGGTCTTTTTTGGTCCCATAATAGCAAAAGTACTCCACTCGATAACAATCCACATCTGCACTCAAAGAAAGGTGGTGACAAAAACTAGTCCCCCAGCCACCTGTTCGACATTGTGGTTTGGTGTCCATCCGCCGAAAACTAGTCCGCCAGCCACCGTGACGCTCTGTGGTTTGTTTCGTCCACTGAAAACTAGTTTGTATGCCAAGATTATATTCTCGCAAATTTAATGTTCGTAAAGCGAAAAGTTCGTGAGCTAAAGTGTTCGTAAGGTGAGGTATCACTGTATTAGTAATTGGGATATTAAGGAAAGTCCTGTCAAAAGTTAACAAATTCCTGGCTGCTCAATAACAATGAATGAATGAATGACTTCTGTACTGTAAATTAATGATTAAAAATGGGTGGCGAATAAAAACAAACTGAATTCAGGGTTCAGTAGAATGAAGGATGATAAACGCCATCAACCTACGTTTTGCAGTGCGAGTCTTAAAAGCAACGTTGAACACGAACTTATTTATCCACTGTGAGAGTGGTCGCTGAGGTTTGGGCCTCGTCTGACAGACACCACACAATTACAACGTTTCCACGGCTACCACCACCACCAGTCTCACTACTCAAGTGCAAACACATACCTGTGGGGGTCTTTTGACACTGGAAGTATGTGGATACATTCCCGCTTGGTGAAAGTGCTTTCTATCCAGGGTTTCTGGGACTGACAAGAGAAGAAAAGATCAGAATCAGAATTGTCTTTATTGGACAAGTATGTAGAACACACAAAAATTTGTCTCCGGCAGAACACGTTGCTGTTTCGAGAATTAATGGCGAGGGGGAAGAAGCTGTTTAAATATCTGCTGGATTTGGTGCGCATGGTTTGGTAGCGCCTGCCTGAGGGGAGTCGCTGGAAAAGGTGGTGGGCAGGGTGTGGAGGGTTCATTAGGAATTTCCGTGCCCTTGTCTTGATTCTTGCAATGTGCAAGTCCTCGAGAGTGGGTAGGGCGGTGCCAATGATTTTGTTTTCACGCCGTCCGAACTGTCCATTGAGGTCGATGAATATTGCGAGTGAATGTGCCAATAAATCTGCAGCACCGTAACAGTAAAAAAAAAAAAAAAACAACAACATACATATACATATATATATATATATATATATATATATATATATGCACATATATATACATATGCATATATGCATATATACATATATACACACATATACATATGCATATGCATATATATATATATATATACACACATATACATATGCATATATATATATATATATATATATATATATATATACATATGCATATATACATATACATATATATATATATACACATATATATACATATACATATGCATATATATATATATATATATATATATATATATATATATATATATATATATATATATATATATATATATATATATATATATATATATATATATATATATATATATATATATATATAGTAAAGTCTCGTTATATCGATATCGGATATATCGATATAACGATATCGATATATCCACGTTTGCATTATTTTCTCCGTGCGTGCATAGAAATAGTATCGATACTATTATATCAATATGAGACTTTACTGTATATATATGTATGTATATATATATATATGTATGTATATATATATATATATATATATATATATATATATATATATATATATACAGTACGGAGAACACATTACATGCAAACAGATATCATATATCATAGTCCCGGTTATATCATACGGCACGCACAGAAAATACATGCAAACATCGATAGTCCCGGTTATATCGATATTTTTTCGGACTCCCTTGAATATCGATATAACGAGACTTTACTGTACACACACACACACACACACACACACACACACACACACACACACACACACACACACACACACACACACACACACACATACATACATACATACATACATATACATACATACATACATACATACATACATACATACATATATATATATATATATATATATATATATATATATATATATATATATATATATATATATATATATATATATATATATATATATATATATATATATATATATTAAAAGATGCAAAGATGTATTGAATATGACCTCAGTTAATTTATTTTTCAACCAGTGCAGTTTGGGAGAGAGGGGGGTTCTCAAGAGGATTAATATGTCTAATCCCTCCCAGAATACGCAAGGAATCCATTAAATCACTTCAACTATTTCAAGCAAAGAGTCCGAAAACAACCAAAAACGTCAAAACAGGAAGTAAAAAGGCTGTTTTTTTAGGGTAGACGATTAAAATTTACTTTGAGACCACATACGGGAGTTTTTTTTTTGTCAAATCTGGTTGAGCAAATTGGATATATTTTAAATACATTTCCAATTTTTATCGAGGAAAAGGTTCCTTCAGCCATCATCTGTACTTCTTTGAAGGTGTTGGACAGTTACCAGCACAACTTTAGTCTGCTGACGAAGCTCTTCGGCTGAGGAGTGATTCGACCGACACCAAAGAGTTACAGATGATGGCTGAAGAAACCTTTTCATCGATGGACCACTCCTGTACGACTAAGGCATACACAGACGGGTTTTCAATGTTTGTGCAGAGTAAGAGAGTCAAATATAGATTTTATTTGGGTTCTACGAATTTAGTTTTAAATAAATCAAAATTGTGCATTTGGTTTGACTGTGGTCAAAAATGACCTTGGGGAAAATCCCATGAATGTACAGTACTGCATTTTTTCCCCTGCCAGCATATGCAGCATGAGGAACTGTACGGTCAAATCAAGTCCCCTCCGGTTCGGACTCCAAATGCGCATTTGCAAGCCTGACTCAGAGATCCTGCTAGTTTTGTCAACTCTGTATCTATACAAGAGAATATGCCCACTCAATCACTTGACAGCATACCTGACTGTTTTCTTCATCTTCAATTCTGCATTCAAGCGCTTTGTAGAAAAACATCCCAATGCACCTTCAAGCATCTCCTGGACCAAAGCCACAACTTCCCCAATCTGTCTTCAGCAACCAATCACCATCATCGATATCGCAATCAGGTCGTCCGCCTCACCGTGACTATGACCGCAATATTCTTTGTTTAGCGCACCGATCTGGCCGAGAGTTAAATGCCGAATGATCAGCGAGATGTGGCCGTTTAACAATAACGCCATGGACAGTTAATGTGTAAGAAGCCTCTGTCGGGAGGCAGATGAATGAGTCTGAGAACCAACAAGTAGATGTTAGACTAGGGTGATACAGGCCTAAATGAAGGTGGTGCAGGATAGGACAAGAGGATGGGCAGAGGCCTCAATGATAAACAACCATCTACCCACTGGAATACATCACCTACTGTGGCGCATGCACGCACACAGTCTCTTAAAGGACAACCAACACCATTTTTTTGTTTCCTAACAGACATCAGAAAAAAAGTTTTACAGCAAATGTAAAACACCAATAAAAATGAGTTAAAGTGTCACAAAATTTTTTCAAAATGAACTCAGAAAGTTTCAGTTTCAGAAGGTCCCGCCCCCTTGTTCGTGACGTCACGTCAGGACGTCTTGCCTTGCTTGAGAATCAAAACAATGGCTTCAGATTCGGAGAAGATGCTTTCTTGTTACACATCCAGTTATGAATATGATTCAAATAGTTCTGGAGAGGAAAGCATAAATGTTTGCAATCGATTAAAGAAGTCCTTCCGTCTCATTTTTGAGGTGTCTGGACTCCAATGTAGCGCCCAGAAAATTCACAAGATGGCGCGCAAGCTTCGTTGGAAATGGGCTGATTTGTCTGCTGGAAATTTGTGTCAACTAGTACCAAATAGTAGTCTTGGTGCAACACACAATGATTCACCATCGCGTTATTTATGTGTTTTTCTTCTAATTTTGCCATCAACACGAAGTTTTCAGACCAAACAAAGTACCCAAAATGCATCGTGTGTCACTTTCTCGGTCAGGGGCGTTCCAGACCTATCATAGCAGTGTCCGGTGCCGCCATGTCTGGACATTAGGGATATATATATAGGGCCGATACTACCAGTAAGACTTTAGTTCACTGAACAAGCATCTTGGATAAGAGGCGAAACGTCCGACACCTTCAAAAAAAGTACAGATGACGGCTGAAGAAACCTTTTCATCTTTTTTGCACCACAATAATAATACTAACTCTTTTTTGCACCACACAAGAAAGTGAGCAAACGGTCAACCAATCTGCATCAGACTTCTGACGTTGGATAATTTGATCAATGATTATGCCCATTCCCTCTCATCCATTATAGTTGGAACTGAAATCTGCCTCACCCAGCGCAGTGTTAAAAACCAGATTCAAGCTGCGCTGACCTGTAACCATGGTACCTGAGAATGTCAGCCAACAAAAGACTCTGGACGCCCTGCCAAAAACACACACGTACACTTCGCTCGCTCATACTATTTGCATTTATGTTTATGATCTTTTGTTTTTGGTTGCTTCGTGAAACATTACTCAGCTCCACTAGAAATGGTTTACAAAAACTGAATTCAGAAAGAATCTCTAGTGCTCACATGCTGTTTCCATGCGCGCAAATAAGTCGGAAAAGCCATCGTCACGCCCCCCTAACCCTCTTTGAATGACGAAAGTCAATCTGATCTCCGCCCTGCCTTTAAAAAGAACAAAGGCTATCGAGTCAGCCCCCTCAGCATGAACAGTAGCCAAAAAATGTATCCCTTAAAGCAGTGGTGTCAATCATACGGCCCGCGGGCCGGAACCGGTCCCCGAGGGGGTTTGATCGGGCCCGCAGGATAATTTCAAAGTAGAAAAAAATGCAAAAACGAAATGGAATTGATATTTTTAATGAGATGCAATTCAAAGATTGTCCACTAGATGCGTTCTTTTATTTCAACCACGGTTTCAACACCCTCATTAACCAAAATGTCATTATCCAAACAGAAAAGTAGATGAGTGTAGAATGTAATGAAAATTGAACCATGTCATATTTTTTTACAGAAATGTGTGGGAAACAATTGAGCTTGGTATGTTTTGAAGGAAATACATTAAAGTCTCGTTATATCGATATCGGTTATATCGATAGTACTGCTTATTACGATACTATTTCTATGAACGCAAGGAGAAAATTTACAGGCCGCAGGATCGGATATATCGATAGTCCGGTTATATCAATATTTTTTCCGACTCCTGAGAATATAGATATAATGAGACTTTACTGTATATACATTTATTTAGCAATATTAAATATTGCTCAAAATAAACATTAAAATAGTAAGTTTAAAATATTTAATTCCGTTCAAAATTGTTAAAAGATTAAATGTAACTGTTAACGCTAATCTTAGCTTGTAATATTCTAACCTAACAGTTTTCAACAAGTTTCGGAATTGAAGGAATGATATTTGGTTATTTATAGGATGTATAGTACAATTTTAATGGTCCGACCCACTTGACATCTACCGAGGCCATATGTGGCCCATGATGTGAAATGAGTTTGACACCACAGCCTTAAAGGACAACTGATGTCTCCGGACAAGTTGTGTCCATAATTTGTAAAATGGCTTCAAATGACATCTACTAAGCTGATTTTAAAAAGATTCCACCGCATATAACTATATTTTACGTTTTAAGACTCGCGCTGAATATTCAAGAAGTCTTTTTTTTGAGTTGGTGACGAGTCCGTACGTGACGTCACTAAAGGAACGCCCCCTGAACAAAAAAAAGACACATTGTAGCAGTCCTTCCATCACGTCAATGTATTTTGCTGTATTGTTTGGTCTGAAAACCTTGTGTTGCACCCAAAAGCCACAAGAAGAGGGTGTCCAAGCTCCATATGAGGAATTTATCAGCCTGTGGAAACGGAGGTGGCCACAGGAGGTCGCCATTTTGTGCCTCTTTTCTGGTGATCGTTTCTCCCCAATATTGCCTCAAAATGGCATGGAATAAATTCTTTAATCGATTGCAAACATGTATGCTTTCCTCTTCAGAACTATTTGAATCATATTCATAACTGGAGGTGTAACAAGAAAGCATATTCTCCGAATCTGAAGCCATTGTTTTGATTCTCAAGCAATGCAAGACGTCTTCGTGTGACGTCACAAACTGGGGGCGGGACTTTCTGAAAATGCCCAATTCGCAGCTCAATTTTTTTTTACAGATTTTGGACACTATAAGTCATTTTTATTGGTGCTTTGCATTTGACTAAAAATATCAGCCTGCGTGTTTTGGGTATTTTAGATGCTATAAAACGTTATTCAGATCTCAGTTAAAAAACAAAAAAGTGACGTCAGTTGCCCTTTAAAGGCAAGACTATGAAGCATGAGATGCATTTGTTGTTCTTGTTTTTTCACATTTTACCAATGCAGCACAACCTGTTATTGTGGCACAAAGGGGGGGGGGGGGGGGTTCCATTCATTGTAATGCAGGATAGTTCCATGTCTTGTCTGTATTGTGTCAGTCATTCTGGAAGTTGATTTGCGCTCCTAATTTGTCAAACAGCACAAACGAGTGCGGTGAATTTACACAACTAGTTTAGTGTCCCATCGGGTCATTGCAATGGTTTCACATGAGGTAAGTAAGTGACGCTTCATACATTTTTTTTTCTCGACGACAAAGCTTAGTGTTGGACAACAATGCAGTTACTTAACTCATTCATATCATATCTTTCAACATTTCAAAAAGGAGAGGAAAATGGATGTGGAAATGAATTAAAGCCTTTGGACGGATGGGTTGCGCCGAGTCATGAGACCAAAGCGTGACAGCTCAAACGCTTGTTCCCTGTGGCCATGGCTCAGCAGTGCACAGCCTGGTATGGCACGCCATGTCTCGTTGTGATACCTTCAAGCAAGTGTGCATCCCGACAATACACAGCATGTGATGCCTTCTTGCAATAGCAGGAGCTCACCGTTATGTGGGCCAATGAAAGGCAGGGTTCACCGGCGCCTACCTTTCATAGATGACATGTCAGACATGTTCGGTCGGACACTGTGAACAAAGGCTCGAACACAAGAAGATTGTCTTTTACTGCCAACAGGGGACGTAGCGATTCATGACCGACGTACAACTTCTGCAGCCCTCCGCCAAGCTATTTATTGAGAGTATATGCAAATTTCAGTGATACATTAGTAAAACATAGTCTTCTTGATTTGAATACCGCGCCCCTGGACGACCCAAACACCAACAACTATAAAACAACAGAACGTAGACATTATAATTGGTTGTCCTTCCCATGAACTGATAGGTTTGTAAGCTGTCTAATGACCTCTTGCCGTGAAGGAGTTTACCAAGTCCTAAAATAGTCCAATGCCAGATCTCCTACATGAAGATCACAGTTTAACAGGCTGTCACCTCGGATTGACCCCAGGTTTTCTGTGCCTCTATTGTGGGCCTTGTGTTCGGCGGCCAATAAACCTTGAAACCTTTAAATATGATAACTTCTATTCTGCCTATTCTCGATCACAAATGTTTCGTTCAACACAACAACCACCACAAACATATCCAATTATGTGCATGTGCCATGGCCTTACTGTCACTTGTCCTAGACGCTTGTTGAAGATTCAGTTGGCAGTATACTCAAGGAAGCAGGAACTTCACTTTATAATAGTGAATCAATTGAAAAATGTAGGCTGTGACCGAACGCGCTCTCAAGTCTGTTAAAGGCCAGTGGAAAGAACTTTCAGTCATCTTAAAAATAGTGTGTGTGGGGTGGAAATGTATTAAGTGCATGAGATAACAGTGCTCTGAAACATGCGGCAGCCACATACATACGCATACATAGAGAGCAAGAAATTACCAGAGTACAATGCTGTGATGCTACATTAACTCATTCACTGCCATTCACCAATGTATTTGAAAATTAAAAATATGACGTAGAGCGCCATTCCCGAATGTGTTCGGGTTTTGTTTTTTTCCATTCTTGCGTACCGATAAAGCGCTGGTCATGGCCTCTGGCAATGTTTTTTTTTCTTTTCCGCGAGGGGGCAGCATTTCCCTTTTTAACATGTTAGTGCTTTGCATGTTAGTCCTATGAATGTATCGCATTGTATTTTGGACAGCTGCCCTCATTTCAAGCTCTTATAACTCCAGACCCATATACTTTAAGAATTAACTTTTCTGATGACAGAAGAGAGTCTAAGGGTTCTGACGATGTATTGAATGTTTACGTAGTCCCAAAACTCCATATACTGTGGGTCCTGGAATTCAAGTCACAATGACAAAACAATGACAATGACAATGAAACTGGAGTGAACACATTTTGCACATCTGGCAGTGAATGGGTGAATTACTTGCAAATCAGAGGCTATGAAAGACAAAACGGAGAGTAAACTATTAAAAAAACAGCAACATATGACATGCAAACATGCAAACATGCGACCCAGAGATCTGTAAGTAATCTATTGCAGTCATTTAACTTTAAAGAGCCAACTTGTTTACTCAACACTGCAAGCAGCCAATCATGTTGCGCCGTGGTTTCAAAGGCCCCTCAAAACATAAGAGATCATTACCAGGTTTGTCCCTCCATAAATGCAGATCACTCACGGTTTGTAGGGCCTGAATGTCAATAGGGAGGGCTGAAGGTGGGGAATGGTGGGGGGAAATTTAGCACGGGGGGATGCATTGCGACATCATCAGTCGAGCGAGTTTCGTACGTCTGTATGCAACGCTCCAACGAGCACTTTACATGTCATCTGAAACTGTCCAGTGACCCTCATCCAGTTGAGGGGTAAGCTGGGGCATGTGATCCGTCTCAGGCTTCCGCTGTGGGGAAATGATGGCTTTTCTTTTCTTGGCCGTCATCATTTTTTGTCTTGACCAAATTAAACCTCACCCCACCATGGCGATTTAGTGAAGGGTTTTGCTGTTTTCTGAAAATAGCTTCTTTGACGCCCCTTTTAAACCATCTACAATGATACCTCGGTTTACGAACCCCTTGGCTTACGAACTTTTTGATTTATGAACCTTAAATTTGTGAAAATTTTACCTTGGCATATGAACTATTTTTCGGGATACACGCGGACCTGCCACAATGAGTGATGTGTCATTTGCGAACAAGCCCGTTCTCCTAACAAGAAAATGGCAGCCGACTCATTTTTGTCCTCTATTCCCCGCCTGCAGTCTTCGGTTAAAGCCACGTGATTGGTCAAGAACACAGCAGTGGGGGGGATTACAGACAAACTATAGAGTGAGGCCATTTTCCAAAAGGAAAATGGCAGCCGACTTTTTTTGGTCCTCTATTCACTGCCCCCAGTCTTTGGTTAAAGCCACGTGATAGGTCAAGAACGCAGCAGTGAGGGGAGGTGGTTTAAACATTAAAGAGACAGGCAGACGACAAAGAGAGTGAAAATGTTGGACTCGTTTCAACTTTGATAGTTCAAAGGCAGAGTGTAAACTGCAAGTTTAAAATTCCCATCAATCAGGCTCCACAAATAACGCGCACAAGCCATCTGTACGCTTGATGCAAAAAGCTATCAAGCCAGCTAAACAGAACACAATTGACGAGGAACAAGGTAAAATTATCGCAGAGAAAGCACCTACCAGGGATCATTCCTCAAGATAGTGAAAGAAGAAGGCTACATTCCTCATCAAGTGTTTAATGCTGACGAAACCGAACACTCCATTCCATCAAGCCATCAACGACCATCACAAAGGTAAACAAAACGACTTTATTAGTACAGTTTATTTCTTTAATCATAATACCATAGCACATTTATTATACATAAAATAAGGTATATTTTGTGTAGTTTTAAGGCTTGGAAAATTATGTTTTATGGCGACTTGGGAACGAATTATTCTAATTTTAATGGTCTCCTGTGGGAAATTAATTTTTGTGATACACACTTTTCACCTTACACACTGTCTGGGAACCAATTAAGTTCGAAAGACAAGGTATCACTGTAGCTAAAAAATATGTTCGCATTAAAACAATAATAACGACTGAAAAGCAATTTTATATATTGACTACAAGCAAGGGAGTATACAAACTGTTCGTTCCCTGACTGGTTTAACCATATAAACTTAAAAGTTGAGAAAAAAGAAACGACGAGTTTCAGCTCAACGCACGGAAAGTGCCCAGGTGGACGAGTCTAACGCGGGAGCGCATGGCTCCAAAGGCGGTCTCAGCACCGCTCGATCTCCGTGACAGAACAAGCTGTCCAAACGAGTCAGGTGTCTCCTCATTCCAGTGACGACGACTGCTCAGTGGCCATGACAACTTATCTATCAACCACAACTATGTCGTTACGAATATCAACATTTGCGGTTGAAATTCCGGGTTGACGTTGTTATTGACACCGCCGCTAACATCGGGGTTGCTCCTGTAAGCTAGTTAGCATGTAACGCTATTAGCTAGCCACTTTGCGTTCTCTGCGCCCCGAGTGGGGGAGTAAACGTGGGGCTTTTCGTGTAGGAGCCTTTTTACTGCGTGAAAAGGCCAAGGGGTGTCATTGCCAGCAAACATAAGCGATGTCCCTCGTGTCGTATATGCAAAAGTAAGCCCGAGTGGGTAGTTTCCACGCCATCCGCGTTGTTGCGACAACCTACCGGCGCCAATTTGACAAGCCGACAAAAGCGCCTCGAAGGCGGTCTACTAGATGAGGAGGGAGCGGCCACGTACCATTCTTGTCACCGTTGAGAGTCAAAGGGGGCAGCGTCGTGGCTTGTAGCCATCTATCGGCGCTGATCTGTGTTATTAGCTTCGGAGAGAAAGCCCGATGGACGCTGGAGAGACCCGCTTCGGCTGCAGCTCCAACGGAAGGTTGCTTTTTCATAATTGTTCGACTCCAGACTGACGCGGCGTGACGGAGCGGCTGAGTCAGCCGGCCCAGCTCTTACTTGTCACATGGCCGGGGAGGAGCCTCTGACTACATGTGCCTTTGTTTTACTCACATCAGACTGGTCACCCACAAGCGTGGTGGGGTTTTGGGGGTAGAAAATACGTTGCAAGGTAGGCTTACATGAATAAAGACACGAATCTCTCTTTTACAATAAAATATAGATTAAGTCAAATCAAAAATGCTCTTCGCAATGTATTCTACGCACCTACACTCGATTAAACACTGTATTGCGATTAATGTTGTGTTTGAGGCCAGTGAATTGAGCAGTAAAATCTACAATTTTTTTATCATCTCATGCGGCCATTTTGTCTCTTATTGTCCAATGAAAATGACATCATAGTGTTTGTGTCTGTTTGCCGACGTCATCAGACCAAATTTAGAAAACAGGCGAGTTGTGATTGGTCGTCACTTGAGCAACCGCGAAGTCATTTCGGTTGATAAAAAGTGTCAAAATGGCCGCCCCTTTGAAGGGGTATAACACAGTAGATTTTGCTGCTCAATTCATACACCACCTTTTATTAATCCAAATGACATTGCAAGACTCATGGGATCGCATATAAAATATTCTTGAGTATCTGTTGTTATTTTTCATGAAGATCTGGGCTAATCTTGACAATCAACTTTTTCCTTGTCTTTTTAATTCGTTTTATTTTACTTGTATTGGACGGCAAATTTGTTTTAACAGATTAATTTGTCATTTTTTCTCTCTCGATGGACTGATGAACAATAAACAACTTTTAATTCCCATCATCGTATTAGAAAGCAGGAGTTTTAAATTGACAGCACAGAAAATGGTAATTGTTTTGCTTGTTTGATCTGTAACGGATCAGAACATGGAGGAAAAATGATGACCAGTTTACCCAGGTAAAATTTTATTGAAATGTTTATTTTGAGTCAATATTTTGCATAAGTCATTTAACTGCGCTTTCATGAAGGGGGATTGACATCTGAGAAGCATTGCTGTTGAGAGATTGATATTCCAATGTGCAAGATTTTAAATTAAACTATGTCTGATTATCCAAAATAAGTGATCAATTTGATAATTTATTAGTAGTTGGGTAATTGTTGCACTCCTCTGTTGGTCACTTTCTTTTAAGTGTTTTCATAGTGACTTATTTTTATACTTGTAAGAAAGTTAATGCAACTTTAAATATAGAATCAACTTTAAAATTCTTTATACATGTAGTTATCCTTAACCTTGCCCCCCATACCTATCTGACCTTCAAATTTCTATTCCCTCTCGTTCCTTAAGATCCTCTTCCTCCCTCCACCTGTGTGCCCCCGCCCGTCTCAGCTCGATGGGGGTCAGGGCTTTCAGCTGCTCTGCCCTCAAACTCTGGAACTCACTTCCTGCCAACATTCGTAACATCGATTCTCTTCCCACCTTCAAATCCCATCTCAAAACCCACCTATCTAGAATCGCATTTTCTGTGTAGCTCTTTCTCTTGTTTCTATTCATAGTAATTGTATTTTATTTATTGTATTCTATTTGTGATTGTATTTTATTTATTATAGTACCTATGCTTGTATGTGACTGTAAAGTGTCATTGAGAGCTTTGTAAGGCACTTAAAATGAAATGTATTATTATTAAAAAGCTGTTTGTACAGTTAATTCAGGTTTCTTGGCCGCATCAATTTGCATGACTTCTTATGGGGTGGGACAAATGTTTCCCAAATACACACACAAAGGGGTGTTGTTTTAGGTGTGTGAAACCTATTCACAGAAAAACACATTACAACATAATTGTCAATTTAATACAAGGCAACAAACCACATCATAAAAACAACTACAGCCTGGTTCGCACTTCAGAAGTTTAAAGTTGTTGTCAGACTTCTGTTACTTGCAGAAAAACAGTAAAAACAAAAGGTTTGGAGACAGGATGGGGATGGACATTCTGTATGGGCCATGACTGTTTTGATTTTGGATTCCTCACCACACTTTCTGATTGGCTGCATGTCACTATCAACATAGTGCATGCTCGTTTGTCCTCAAGGTATCCCACAAACGGTGAGAGGTTGGGCCAAAACAATCTCACATGTTGAATAATCCGTATTTGAAAGCAGAGCAAATCAAACATCTTTCCGAGCAATCGAGATCAGTTTGAATACACTACACATGGCAGGAATATCTAATGAGATGATTTCTGAAGTCATTATGATAATAGGAGTGCCCTCACAATTGTTAGGAGTGGAGAATCGAGGTTAAAACTGGGCTAATTATCCTGTCGTGAACCAGGCCGAACATAGAAATCCAAAGTTATCAAAAAGTGCCTACACTCATAATTAGAGTAAAGTGCTTTCTATTATTATGTTTTAAATCGTTTCCAAGGCAGAGTGTGTAGGCAAAGATGTGACAGTTTTTTGTTCTGAAATTGTAAGAGAGGCGCTGAAAAAAAAAACATTTCCAATGCTACAAAAAAAAAAAAAAAAAAAAAGAACACCCACACATTGTGTGGTCTGCAAAGCAGTCAAAATTAATCCGGATTGATCGAAGAAGAATTTCAGAGTAAAATGGACAAATAAGAAATGCCAATAGTTGACTTGGAGGTCAGCATGGTTCTGCTTCTATTGGGTGGTGGTCACTTCTTGCCTCTGTAAAGAGAATGGAAAGATTCAAATCTATGTTGTTGTTTCCATGAAACGACGAGAGTGAGTGTGACGGACAACGCAGACATCAATCTATCAAACTCCATGCCACAACAATACCACCATAGCAGGATACGGATGACGATATGAATGCTAAACAGCAATAGAGAGTGAATGGGTGAGGAACAAAAGCCTGTGAGCAAAAAAAAAAAAACATGCAATATTATATGCGTTTTTCTATAATTAGCTTATCTCATTGTTTCAGAAATTTTATTTGCTTGTCGGAGAATTAAAGAAAAAAGAAACCAAAACAGTTAAGTCTATGGTGAGTTACCATGCAAAACCCCATTTGTGTATGGGCTTTCTCCCACGCCAATTAAATGTTTGAATACAAGTGTGAATGTTTGTTTGTCTGTATTTGCCGTGCAATTAGCAAGCAAATCGTCAAAGGTGTACCCCAAATTTACAGAGACAGGCTCTAGCTCAGTGGTGCTCAATGCGTCGATCGCGATCGACCTATCGATCTCCAAGGTACTATAGATCGCGTGACATTTGTCATGAACTGACGCTATACAATAAAGTTGAGTTGTTTTGGGCGAAAAAAACCTCGACGTTAGCCAATCAGCCATCCCTTTGCTTGATTGGCACACCGGACAACCAATCATATGACATCTCATTATTAGGTACACTGTGCGTGCTGAAACAACGCAAAGTTAACAAGCTAGTCGTTAGTTACATCCTAATTTTCGTTCGGTTTTATCCTCTTAAACGTAAGATAGGGTATAAAAACGAGTGTGGGAGCTGTACCAAGTCAGAAGGGAAAAAAAAGTATCACTTTCATATGGAATGGGAGTGGGACTTTTTTTTCCACGATGACATTTTCCAAGTGCGTTTGTCTCGTCTGCCAGTTATCGGCGTGAACTCAGGTCATGGCAAAAAAATTATGTTGTGCTACATATGCGGTTATACATCAACATAAGTTGCAAGAATCGTCAATATATTTCTTCATAAATATAACGGGTAGATCACTTTGACTTGGTCATTTCAAAAGAAGCTCCCGTGTTGAAAAAGTGTGAGCACCCCTGCTCTAGCTGATCCCTGGCCCTTTTGAAGAAAAGCGCGATAGAAATCAGATGGATGCATAGGGACACCTAGTGGTGAATTCACGACAGAAGCGTCCATAGTTAACATTTTCATGATCACTAAAATGGGGAAAAATGAGTTAAAAGAGGTTAAAATAATCAGGCATGACACAAGAGAAGAGCTGTTGGGAGGGATAAAGAGGAGCACACCTGGCAACAAAGGTTCTTGTGAGGAATCCAACACCTGATGAAGACAAAAGAGCCAGGTCACAATGTGATCGATCTCTTACCATAAAAAAAACACAAACCTACAACTTGACACGCTCTTGCTTTCCCACACGTATGTTACACAGGCAATTTCTCATGCCCACATTATCGCAGTCATCCTCAAAGAAACCATTTCCTGCCAGTTTTGTGGTTTTGTATGTTTTTTTTCCACTGAGAGGGATTCACGGTCAGTCAGTCAGGACACACATTGCTCAAGCGGCGGCATCGTGTCAGCGACAACCACACACAGCTAAATAAACCATGTTTTTTTTAACGCGCACACAGAATCAACTGCTCGCAACAAACCGTGACTACCGAGTGAATAAACTCACATCATGATAAAAATTAAATCATGGAGATATGTTCACCATCACTCTGCTCACCTCATAGGAGGTCCCGTTCCAGAACTGCCTCATTTCTCCCCTATAGGCCGCCACTGCCGCAGAGGTTATCAGGGTGAAGGGCACCAGGTAGAGCAAAGCCGGCTGGCCCATCTTCGACAGCAACATCACGGCAAACGTTGTTATCATTCCCAGCAGATAGGCTACGCATAAAATGGGACAGCAAGATAAAAAACCAAGACAAAAATTAGGGTGACACCTTTCAGTGAGTTGAGATACTCAATGGTGTTACATAACAGTGTAGAGAGGGTGAATGTAATGAAGGCAGGTCTTTTTGGAGGTACAGTACCTGTACAGCAGGTGGAGAAGTAGATCTTTGTGGGGCTGTTGATCCAAACATCAAACCGGCTGCAATAAGCCACCAAAAGACCTGATGAATCAAAAGACATGGTGAAATATCAGCATGCGCGTCTTATTTATGAGTAGAGATGGAAGTGGGCAGACTCACCTGGCACGATGATATCTCCATAACCCAGAATGGAAAACTGCATCCCACACAAGTTCTGAGCCCAGGCTGAGAATTGCGGGACACGCAACACGACGGGAAGCTGAAAGGTGGATGAAGTTTTGCTTATGAATGATTTCGTTATCATTGTGAAAGATTGAAAAGAAAAACAGAACAAAATGGGGTGAAGAGCTTTCAGCCACTCTGCTCCCAAACTCTGGAACTCATTTCCACCCAACATACGTAATATTGACTCCCTTCCCACTTTCAAATCCTACCTCAAAATCCATCTGTTTAAAATTGCATTCATGGTTTAGTTTAAATCAGCTGTTTTATTATTTATCATTTATTTATGGTTTTATTTTCTGTATATTGTTCTTTTAATTGTAAAGTATCATTGGGTGTTTTGAAAGGCGCTTGGAAATTAAATGTATTATCTTGTTTCAAGATTGAACTTTAATTTGTGCATCACATTTTTTGCCATGTTGTAAGTTATAAATAGGCTCAGAAAAAAATACACACATTTCAGAATGGAACCTATAACCCATAATATTAATTATTTTATGACATATTATATTATGAGAACCTGATGTACGAGAGCAAAAAAGGCAGATTTGGAACCAGTGGAAAAAAAAAGTCTAAAAAGGTTTACAAGAAAGTCTTAAAAAAATGACCTGTGCTATTTTTAAACTGCTTGAGCAATCTAGCTCTTTGTTTTTTAAATATTTGAAAAAAAACACAGATGTAACATACTTGTCATCGTGGTTATAAACCACAAATTCAACAGCCATATTAGTAATAATGTTAGTAAGATAACATTAATTCCACTGTAACTAAGCCATGCGGGACATAGGTAAAATGAACATGATGGGCGTTGCCGGAGGGAAAGGTCCGTGTTACAATGATAACACATCATGGAGCTTGCCACATATATGGCTGTTAGTCGTATTACTATTCATATATGAGGGAAGAAATGAAGAAATGCTTATTTTAACTGACAAACTGATGCAAAACTGCTTATAACCGGCGCCAATATTGTCACTGGTTGCCATGACAACAAAAACATAAATCCGAAGATTCACATAGAAACATTTAACAACTTTACAAAACAACAAGTCCGAATATATTCTATTTTTGTTGTCATGGCTACCAATGACAATATGGGTGCCAATTACATTGCTTTTCTTTGAGTCTTGGTGAGTGTTCATGAGTAGTTGGTTTGGATTGGATTTGCCTTTATTAGTCTCGCAGTGAAGAAATTTACATTTCACAGCAGCAAAGCGATGAAAGGAATGAAAGTAGAAAAACAAAATACATGAGCTGCTGGAAAGGCAGTCACTCTCAAAAGAACAAAAAAACTAATAAATAATATGACAACACAAAGACACGGAGAGTCATTCATTCTTAAGCACTTTCTGTACCCTCTTTGTTACATGAAGCAGTTCTAGATGAAAGAGGAGCCGACCCATTAAGTGTGAAATTAAACAGTAGAAAGTGTGTCTGTGAATGAGCGCCACTCATTCATGTGATCTGCATCAAACTGATAATAATCAAATCAGTAGGCAATCTCACACTCCCTATAAAAATTGTCACATTCTATAAAATCAAATTACTCTAAATTCAACAGAATTTTTGTCACAATATATTGAGATAACTTACTATCATTGTGAAATTGAGTTATGAATAGTGTTTGAAATATAGGACCACTATTTGTCTTATTTAGAGGGGCGGGGTGTTTTGGGACTTTAATTGAGGCATGGGATTGGTGGGAAAAGGAAAAAAATAAACACTCAACTGAATGTTACATGGCAGACATGTTTCGTGTCGAGATTCAAAAAATCAGTCTTACTGTTTCAGTTGGAGGCTCGGGTTCAGCCGGCACCTCCACAACGTTACTTTGTCTCTGTGACAGAGCCCCGCCAAACCCCAGTGCACAGTTAAGTCAACAGCAGGCAGCGCAGATGTTAATCAAGTCACACATTGACACAGAGATTAGGTTGAAGCCCTCCCATTTACCATTATTATCCAGTCAAACTACAGTGATACCTCGGCTTACGAACGCTTTAGCTCACGAACCTTTCGCCTTACAAACATTACATTCGCGAGAATATAATATTGGCATACAAACTAGTTTTCGGTGGACGAACCAAATCACACAGCGCCACGGTGGCTGGCAGACTAGTTTCCACACCCACTTCCTTTGAGTGCAGATGCGGCTTGTTATTGAGTGGAGTACTTTTGCTATTATGGGACTGAAAAAGACCCCACCACATGCTAGTGTTAAGCCGTAGAGGACACAAAAGAAAATGACGGTAGAAGGAGATCATCGAAAAACACGAACGAGGTGTGCGTTTGTGTGGCTTTGCGTCCCAGTATGCTAAGTCGACCATTGCTACGTGTGACTCAGGGTGTTTCTGTGTTGTCTAAGCAACGGTCTTAGGCAACAGAAGAGGTTGAAAAACTTCTGTTGATTTGGATCAACGAAAAGCAGCTAGTAGGGGACAGTGGTGAGGGTATTATCATCGAGAAAGCACGGCAACTTCACTCGAATATCGTCAAGAGGCAACTACATCAATGACCATCACAAAGGGAAATAAAATGACTT
The DNA here is from genome assembly GCF_051943395.1 of Hippocampus bargibanti. NCBI lineage: Eukaryota > Metazoa > Chordata > Actinopteri > Syngnathiformes > Syngnathidae > Hippocampus > Hippocampus bargibanti. The sequence goes on along the minus strand of NC_142736.1, from coordinate 27,051,118 downwards.
TATTATATAGTACAGTTGATTTCTTTCATTACAATCCAATAGCACATTTATTGTACATAAAATAAGGTATATTGTGTGTAGTTTAAATGCGTATTTCATAGAAAATTATGTTTTACGGCAGGGTGGTCAAAGTAATTGTTTGCCACGGGCCACATTGTAGTTACGTTTTCCTCTCGAGGGTCGTTATGAATTTGGGGAAGCCATTAGAATGTTGAATCCCCTCCACATATTACATATAGAGCGCACAACAAATTAATGAATAACTAGTTTTCAAATCTGAAGTCAAGAAGAATGACTGTTATTGTGGTTTACATCCAAAAATATGAAATTTTGGTTCGGATTTTAGCAAGCATCATGGAATTTTACAAGTTTGATTTGCTTTCACGGGCCGAAAAAAATGATGTGGCGGGCCAGATTTGGCCCGCTGGCCTTGACTTTGACACCTGTGTTTTACGGGGACCTGGGAACGGATTATTCTCATTTATAATGGTTTCTTATGGGAAATAAATGTTTGGAAGACGAACTTTTCGCCTGACACTTTCTGGGAATCAATGAAGTTCTTAAGCTGCGGTATCACTGTATTTTCTATGGGTAAGCAGGTTTTCAAAATGGAGGTGTAGCAGTGGCCTAGAACATTCAACAATAAATGTTACACCATACTCAATAAGAATTAAGAAGAAGAATTAAGAAGAATTAATGAGGTAAAAGAAAAAAAAATGAGGAAAAGGCGCTCAGATATATTTAGGCCCAAAAAACATAAGAAATTACACGGAGGCTTTACCTTCTCTGATGCGCCCGGGCCCAAAGCAACCTGCACCATGATGCTCACACCATCCTGCGAAAAGATTGCCAAGCAGACATCTTATGATCACATTTCCGTCCGAAATTTGCCTAACGTACATGGACATGTGATACCTTGGTGAAGAAAGGTGTGATGAAAACAAAGAAGACATCATAAACAAGCAGAAGGGTCAGGAGAATCACGCAGATCTGTCAATGCAAGCAAAGAAAAATATTTAAAGAAATACACTCATGAAATCCTGGTTTGTTTAGTCCTGCTCAAGATTAACAAAGGGTCAAAGGTGATGAAAACAACATCCTTGGCAGACAATAACAGGAATGATAATATTGTGGCTCTGATTTACAGTGTTCCCCCATGGATTCACGGATTGAAACATTTCCATCTTTCGTTTTTCTTATGCTCAGATAAAAGCTCTTTCTAATGTGAAAACTCAATTTGCGTGCCAAAAACAGCAAGGGAGCATTCAACCTTGAAACTGGACAGCGAGATGGTCCTTATGAAGTTGAGGCAGAAAACAACTCCCAGGAGATCCTGCAAGATCCATATCCACCTTCAAAAAAACACACACACTTTTAACACACATTGTTAGGAGTATTTCTTAACTCATTCACTGCCAGACGATGTGCAAAAATGTGTCCAGGGTTTTTGTCATTTTCACTCCAATTGCAGGACCCACAGAATATTGAGTTTTAGGACTACATAAACATTCAATGAAGCGTAAGAAACCTTAGACTATCATCTTTCATCAAAAAAAAAAGTTTATTTCGAGCTGACTTGGTTGTAGAGTTATCTGCATTGAAAGTGGGTGTGGATGTACAAAAGGTAAAAGCTGCCCCCTCGTGGGAGGAAAAAACATTGCCAGAGGTCTGACCGAAGCGTTAAACGCAAGAAAAAACAAAACCTGAACAAATTTGGGAATGGCTCTCCACGTCATGCTTTTCAATTCCCAAATAAATACGTGAATGAAAGTGAATGAGTTTAACTCATTTACTGCCAGACGTAAAAAACATGTCCACTCCAGTGCCAGGGTTTTTGTCATTTTCATTCCAGGACCCACAGAATATTAAGTTTTAGGACTACATAAACATCCAAAACAGAGTTAGAAACCTTACTCTCTTCTTTCACCAGAAAAAAAAGAGTTAATTTCTAAATTATATGGGGCGGCTGTCCAAAAAATACAATGCAATATATACATCTTGACTTATACAGTGCTTTAACAACATCTGAAGCTGCAAGAAAGCGTTAACATGGAAAAAAGGAAAATGCTGCCTTCTTGTGAAAAAAAAAAAAAGTGCCAGAGGCCATGGCCAGCGCTTTATCAACACCCAAGCATGAAAAACGTCATGCTTTTCAATTCACAAATACATTTTTAAATTAATTAATCGGGCCCTTTAATTAATATTGTACAGTGTACACAGCTCCAGTAAGACTGAAGTAAATCCGAGTTTCAATTTACGATGCAATTAAGAGTCTCGAAGAGTCCAAATAAATCTCAAACAACATCAAGTCACTTGTTGCAAGTCACGCCAGCCCCCTAAAAAAAACATTAATTTGTGACTAACCAAATAATCAAATTAGCAACTCTAACTACCCGTTCACTCATTTGCATACTAAGTACCTGTCTTCATTTCTGTAGACACCCCAGACCACACAGATGCTTATGCACACAGAGGCCACAATGAGACATCTCAATGAAAAGTTCCTGTTTAAAATGGTGAAGCTGAAAAGAGAAAGACGGATTAAACAAAGGAAGCCGTTCCATGGCCATTTCACTTGTACCACTCATGGTTACAAATGTAAGATTATAAGAATGCAAATACCTTCCGTTGGGGCAGCCCAATTTCTCCAACATCGCATCGATGCAACTGAACAGTGCGGTGGCAGAGGCGATGCAAAATATGCCGATCATGACATAAACTGAGACAGAGCAGAAGTGTGTCAAAATCATTGCAATATTTAGGTTGAAAATGATTCCTTTCCTATCCCACCTACTTAGAATATTGTAGAAGTAATACATGAGGAGGAGCATGCCAAACATGAGGCCGACAAAGATGAGCACTTTGCAAGGAGAGTACAGGGCAAGGTCTACGCTCTCTGCTTTGTTGTCTCCGTTTGCTTCTCCCCCGCTCAAATTCAACCGCTCTCTGTCACAAACACATTATTATATTTATAATAGACTTAAACTACATTTTCAATATATTGTAAACTGATATTCATGTTACAAATTATGAACATGTCATGTCAACAGAATCCTGAATATATATTGGAAAAAAAATATTCCCATTAAAGGACAACTGACGTCTCGGGACAAGTTGTGTCCATAATTTGTAAAATGGCTTCAAATGACTTCTACTGGGCGTATTTTAATAAGATTCCACCGCATATAGCTATATTTTACGTTTTAAGACTCGCGCTGAACATTCAGGAAGTCTTGTTTTTGAGTTGGTGAAGAGTCCTCACGTGACGTCAGAAAAGGACCGCCTCCTGACCGAAAAAAGACACATTGTAGCGTCTTTCCATCACATCAATGTATTTTGCTGTACTGTTTTTTTTTGAAAACCGTGTGTTACATCCAAAAGTCGCCAGCAGAGGGAGTCCAAGCTCCATGGAAGGAATTTATCAGCCTGTGGAAACGGGCTGATTCATTCCTCACAGCTCGGTGGCCATTTTCTTACCTCTTTTTGGGTGAGACATTCCCCCCCCCACCCGTTTGCCTCAAAATGACACGGAATAAATTCTTTAATCGATTGCAAACATGTATGCTTTCCTCTACAGAACTATTTGAATCATATTCATAACTGGTTGTGTAACAAGAAAGCATATTCTCCGAATCTGAAGCCATTGTTTTGATTCTCCAGCAATGCAAGACGTCTTGGCGTGACGTCACGAACTGGGGGCGGGACTTTCTGAAAATGCCCAATTCGCAGCTCAATTTTTTGCAGATGTTGGACACTAAGTCGTTTTTATTGGTGTTTTGCATTTCAATAAAAATATCATACTGCGTGTTTTGGATATTTTAGATGCTATAAAACGTTTTTCTGATGTCAGTTAAAAAACAAAAAAAGTGACGTCGGTTACCCATTAAGTCAGGGGTCCCTAACCACTGATTTGCAGATTCACGGAGAGTTAACTCTGACCTCTCACAGGCTCCGTTCCAGTATCCGCCTAAGGCAACGGTAGCGATGGAGATCAGTAGCATGACACTAATGCTGGCGTCGACCAAAGAGGTGGGCGGTGCATAAAGCCTTGCCTGCATCCCATCACCGAAAACCTGATTGAACCGTGACATCATTTCATAACGTTCAACCCTTTTGCTGCTCAATGAAAAAAAGGGGGGACTGACCTGTTGTGCTTTTATCAAGTCCCTGTACCTCATGAGGGCCAGAGGAATTTGAACCTTTGAATAATCTGAGCCATTGGCCGATGGAGTGATCTGAAAAAGTAAATTGATCAAAAGACAAACAAGCCTGCTCAAAACATTTCATGTGCTTGCCTAAACATGTTGGACCCTCGGCATCCTGCCCACCATCTTTTCCAGCTACTCCCCTCAGGCAGGCGCGACTAAGCCATGTGCACCAAATCCAGCAGACATTTAAATAGCTTCTTCCCCCGTCGCCATTAACTCTCTAAACAGTAACCCAAATCTAAGCCTTTTTGCAATTTTGCACAACACTGTGGAGGAGCATCCGATTTATAATTATTGTACTCTGTACTCACTTGAATAATGAAAACAATAAATATGATTCTAATTCTGATATTTCATTCTACCTCTGTTTACGTTACTTTGCACATTGTCTCACGGTTGTTCCGGAGAGGTACCACTTATATGAAGGAATTAGATTAGATTAGCCTTTATTAGTGTCCTCCATACTTATTTGCCATGTCTTTTTTTATGATTATAATGGTGCAGGGTGTTCTACCGGAGACAAATTCCTTGTGTGTTCTATCTACATCATGGGTCTCAAACTCGCAGCCCGTGGGCCAAATGCGGCCCCGAAAGAATATTTTGCGGCCGGCCTTGATACGAAAGATTAATGTTAGTGCGGCCCGCATGATTGATATGAATGAAGCTGAACAAGTAGGCAAGATAAGCAATGTTTAGGACAGTTAATGTTCAATATTTTCTTTATGTTAAGAAAGTTAAAGGTTAAAGAACTGTGAATACAGAGATTTGAAACTTTATTAAAATAATTGGTTTTCCTGTGTTTTTTTCAGTCATCTGTAACTGCCTTATCATCATTAAATTATTTATTGCTGGTTCATTTATTTTTTATTAATTTTTCCATTTATTCGTTTAATTCATGTTTGTGTGTTAAAAATAAAGATTTTGAGAACATTGGAATGTTTTATCAGTGATTTTCTTGTGGAAAAACCGATGCGGCCCAGCCTCACCCAGACTCTGCCTCCAGCGGTCCCCGGGTAAATTGAGTTTGAGACCCCTGATCTACATACTTGGCCAATAAAGACGATTTTGATTATCATGTTATTGCTTTTGGCATCCTCTTGTGGAATAATGGTACCAAGGAACACTGTTGAAGTGATTGATGAGATTTCATTGTGTACTTGGCTACTTTTTTTAATGGCATTGAATGACAGACGAGTATAAACCTTCAGAGAAGTTTAGAAATTACCAGGGTTATGTTGGAAGCAATGAGCAATGTTGTGGCACCGAGGGACTGAGCAACCAGAGCCTTTTGGCTGAAAGTACAGTCCCCTCTCATCACCACCAAGGCTTTACCCTTCACCGCATCAGGACTGACTCCGGAGGGATCACACAACATGGTGGATGTCAAATTCACTAGTGGGTATGCCACCTGAAAGACACAAGACAAAAAGATGACAACTTCATCATCAACGAGATTAATATTAAATATGAGGTGTGGTCCAAATAAAACCTATTTATTATTATATGAGTGAGGATCATTTTTAAAAGTGCTTACAGCAGCATCAAGGCTTTCCGCGAGGGGTGTCCATGAGTGATTGTAAAGGATGCAAAATTCTTGTTCTCTGCTTCCGCTTGAAATGTGCAGGATGGCCTCTTGGCAGTGCACCTGCATGAGGGTTCAAAATGAACATCCATTTCACACAAAAAAATCACGATTCCAAATACTTGATGAGTTGCATTTCATATAAATGACGACATGTTAGACATTGTTATGGCCCTGTGAAACAATATTATGGCAAACACCAAGAGTATTAAAGGACAACCGACGTCTCCGGACAAGTTGCGTCCATAATTTGTGAAATAGCATCAAATGACTTCTACTGGGCGTATTTTAATAAGATTCCACCGCGCATAGCTTTATTTTACGTTTTAAGACCCGCTCTGAACATTCAGGAAGTCTTGTTTTTGAGTTGGGAATGAGTCCGTACGTGACATCATGAAGGGACCACCCCCTGACCATAAAAAAGACGCATTGTAGCGTCCTTCCATCACGTCAATGTATTTTGCTGTACATGTTTGGTTTGAGAACCGTGTTGCACCCGAAAGTTTCATTCATTCAGTACTGTTTTTGAATGGGAGGAATGTCGGAGCCATTTGACTACCATCGTTGGACAGCTCTGCGAGCTCTGTGGAACTGTTGCGGCTTGGAATTGAAGCAGACTTATGTGGAACAGGAGATGTGAGACAATCTCTTTTCGTCAATGGATGCTACAGCTGCGTGTTTGCTTTCAACATTTAGCTTGTAGTTGACGTGCACATTCCACCATGATGTCCCTGATCCACTGGTGGAGGGACGCTTTGGTGGAGGGACTTCAAGACGGCGCCGCGAGAGTGGCTGCCTGTCCAGCAGCTCATGTATTTTGTTTTTCTGCTTTCGTTCCTTTCATCACTTTGCTGCTGTGAGATGTAAATTTCTCCACTGTGAGACTAATAAAGGCATATCCAATCCAATCCTTTCCTCTTCAGAACTATTCGAATCATATTCATAACTGGATGTGTAACAAGCAAACATATTCTCCGAATCTAAAGCCATTGTTTGGATTCTCCAGCAATGAAAGACGTCTTGGCGTGACGTCACGAACTGGGGGCGGGACTTTCTGAAAATGCCCAATTTGCAGCTCAATTTTTGAAGATTTTGGACACTTTAAGTCATTTTTATTGGTGTTTTGCGTTTGACTAAAAATATCATACTGTGTGTTTTTGGTATTTTAGATGCTATCAAACGTCTTTCTGATTTTTTATTTTTTTATTTTTATTTTTTTATTAATTCAAATGGCATGCAAACATACAAAGCAACAGAAACAAACAAACAACACTGCAAACAAAACACAAAAAAAGTAGACAAAACCATTGGTTTTGAATAGCTTGTGGAGCTTCTAAAAGTACATCTGAGGTGTGTCTCAGCAAATCTTTCTGCATACTTGATATGTTCCAAATAGTTGGCAACATACATTAGGTGACATAATCGCGTATGAGGCAGTACCTGATCGCACAGGAAATAGGAGTTCCTGACAGATAATCATTATACAAGAAGAAAAAAGAGAGAAGAACAAAATAGAAGAGAGAGAGAGCGGGGTGCCAGGGGTTTTAAACATTTCATTGAGTCTGCACAATATAGTGAAATTGACAAAAAAGAGGGGGGGGGGGGGGGGACACCAGATGAATTCGGCAAGCACATCATCCTATGCCATATTTCATCAACAAATCATGTGTTTTGATAGCATTTGGGTCGGCAGATGGTTGAATTGTTTTCTGGTATATTTTCATTTCATTTTGTAATATTACAAATAGGGGTTTCCTCCCACAAAATTTAGATTTATTAATATGATGTTTGGCAAGAAAAACTAATAAATTAATAATAAAATATTTATCGTTGGTCTTGTTGTAATATCCAAAAACGTCTTTCTGATGTCAGTTAAAATGACAAAGAAGTGCCGTCGGTTGTCCTTAAAGCTTCAGGACGCCAACAAATCACAGTGAGGCTCTCTGGGGCAAGTCTGGGGATTGATGTAGGTCAACCGTGATTTGGGATGTGCTTTTAAAATTACAACCCTTGCGATATATATATATGGCGTGACGACCTTTGTGCAACCATAACTATTATCTACACCGTGATGAAATTAGGTTTGACACACTTGCTTTCTTTCGATTGAATGCAGAACTACAGTTCCGTTCATTGAGAAACCCGTTTGCTACCGAGTCATGAAACAGTTACCGAGTCATGAAACAGTTTAAAGTTCAATTGTCTACGTGGGTAAGCGGACAGTCATCCCACCCAAAAATAACGTCTCAGCACAAATTATATTTTACCATTAAAAAAAAGAACACATATTATCCACGCACGCGCAATTGGTGTCAAGTAAAGACAAACCAAAACTTGTCAGCAGTCTTTCTTATCGTGCTTGACAATATAACATCGTTTTAATTGATACATAGTATATACTGAACATAAATATGATAATATGGGGCAGTTTATTGCGTTTGTTACGTTTCGCGTGTAACTCGACTTTGACTTGACAACCTTATTTCCAGAAGTGGTCATTTTAACCATTCGGCCCCCGCCTTTTTGTTATTTTCCCTCTCACACATACCTGAAACGTCAGGAAGGTAACCACCACGAAAACAAATATGATTGCTGTATCCATCTCTTCGACTGTAAATTCCTCACATTGAGGACTTCGTGAGGCAATCGCTGTGCCTTCGTATAAGCGTTCCCTACGTTTAACAGTTGCAAGCTATGTGACTACTTCCGCAATCGGTAGGGTGGCACGTGACTCACCGAGCCAATTATATGCCTGTTTGGACAACAAAACGACACAGATATTAAGTATCGCTTAGAGTTGATACGTTTCCAACGAAGTACTAGTTACGTGAGAAGTCAAGTCAAAGTTGACTGTCTTGTACACTTTCCACCAGCGCTTACAGATGACTCGCTTGTTTTTTTTGAAGGACACTAGTATCTGTACTTGCCAGTTGCCACCTTCGACTAGGAGCTGTTTTCCACACCTTCTTTTCCTTTTGGCTTTTCCCTTCAGGAGTCGCCACAGCGAATCAGTGTCCTCCATCTTCAGAGGTTTGATTCGCATGTTTGTTTTGGCCAAACTTTTATGTCGGATGCCCTTTCTTACACAACCCTCTGTATTTATCCGGGCTTGGGACCAGCACAAGAAGACACTGGCTTATGTCCCCTTGTGGCTACAGAACAAGCAACTCTATGAACTTAATAAAGATGCTCAGAAAAAGGCTCCCAAACACAAAATGGTCATCGGCACAGCAACATTCAAAAAAGCAAAACTATACTCACCATAAAATCGACAATATGAAATATAAAATGATAAAAACAACGCTAACATTTATAAACTGTCCAGTACACAGTTTGGTATATATCACAGGTACATGTGTACAGTAATAAAAATCGATAATACGAAATATAAAATGATAAAAATTACACTAAAAGTTATAAAATTTACAAATGAACTGTAAACAGTTAGGTATACAATAGTATTCAAAAGAAAATGTTGCTTAAAAACAACAGGTTGACATTGTATACTGTCCTATCCTGTCGTGAAACGTCACATCGGCCATTTTGATTGGATTTCGACTTACGACCGTTTAATTTACGACCGTTTTGTCGGAACGGAACCCGGTCGTAACTCGGATGTTACCTGTATAAGAAAATGCGGGAAAAGTGAAGCATTCTGAATCCTTTCTACACATCAATCACTGTTATCTCTTTTTTATGCTACAAACACCTTGCAATTGAAGAGAGGCGTGTAGACTCACTGGAAATGTTGGACCTCGTGGTTTTCTGTTTTTTTTGTCTTCTTCCTATCCACACTGCTCTTGCTTGCGGTGCAAAGTGTCTATCCCACCTTCTATCTTATCCATATTGTATTTTGTGTTGTGTCATATTAAGTATGTTTTTTTGTTCTTTTGACATCAAGATGGCGTCACGAGAATGGCTGCCTTTCCAGCAGCTCTTGTATTTTGTTTTTCTACTTTCTTTCCTTTCATAACTTTGCTGCTGTGAAATGTAAATTTCTCCACTGCGAGACTAATGAAGACTAATGCAATCAATCCAATCTAATATCCAAATACAAATGCTATGTTTTATCATAATTACAAACCACATTTCCAATGAAGCTGAGACGTTGTGTTCAGCATTCTTTCCGATTCTTGCCTAATGCGGTGATATCCTTTTGACGTTTATGGTGGTTTTTGATGTAGTTCCACCCAAGGCACCGAAGTTCGCAGATATTCAATGCTGTTTATTTTACATAGTTATTTCTCTAGATTCTCCGCTTTTTTATATTATGGACATGAAATAAAACCCATAAATCCCTTGCAATGATACATTGTTGAACAGTCCTTAAACTCGAGTGTTTTCTCATGTAATTGTTCATAAACAGGTGAGTCCACACCCCATACAGAACAAAAAGTGCAATGTGTATTTAAATAACGGCACCGCCCTGTCCAGAGTTAGCATGTTCATACATGTCAAGACTTACGATTTGGTCGGGATATTCACGATTTTGACCACAATACTCTTTATAAAGCAACTTTTGACGCAATATAGACAGCTCATTTGTAAAATGAAACTAACTAAAATGTAAAAAACAAAATACAATAAACAATGAAATAATTTTTGTGTTTTATTTACTTCTAATTTACACCTTTGTAACACTCACATTATTTCAACACACACCACAGAGTCACAAGTAGGAAAATCTCCTGATTTATGATTTCTGAAACATAATGCATGTTAACCTGTGTGATGTTTCAAACTGTACTTGACAGTAATCATCTCCATTTAAAACACTAAGATTCCATACATTTATTTAGTCTCTTCTGTTAAATTACAATCAAACAGGATGTGAAACCCACTGAAAAGAAACAACTGTGGGACAGTTTTAAAAGTAGAGGCAACATTAATAACATAATTCTCTCTTGCACTCACACACACAGACACTCCAATAGCAGTTATTTCCAAATGCTTTGTCGGACCTATAACGAGTGCATCTGGTACGCCCTACCTTTCTCAAACAAAAAACTGCCTAAATAAACCTCTCTAGAAGTTATCATATGTAAAAGTTTCATGCTGTTATATGCTTAGTCAACACTTGTGTCTCGAATACAAAATTGAAGCACAGACAACCTGGGGTCAATCAGGTCAACAGACACAGGTTGTTAAACTGTCATCTTTATCTACGAGAGCTGGCCTTGGACAGAATTTAGGACTAGGGAAGCTCCTTATTACAGGAAGAGGTCATTAGCCAGGTTACAAATTTATCAGTTCATGGAAAACACAATGTTTTATTGCTTACACCTGTTGGTGCTCAGAACGTTCCAGGGGTGTGGTATTATAATCAGGAAAACTATGATTTACTAATGTATCACTTTAATTTGCATGTACTCTCAATAAATAGCTTGGAAGAGGGCCACAGAATTCAGACGTATGTCATGGATGACTGCGTTTCCTGCCGGCAGTAGGGACAATCTTTCTGGTTCCGAGTCTCTGTCCACAGTGCCTGACTGTCATATCTCTGACACCCGGGTACGCGTGAGCCCTCCCAGGGTTACTGACAAAAACAATAAAAGTGGAAGTGGAAGTGGTCTCTCAACCACCCGTAGACTAACTAGACTAGGTTACACTCAGGACTTACCTAATGTGGCTTTCTAACCAACCCAGGATAGCAAGTAAGCAAACTTAGATGTCTAGGGGATTTCGTAAGATGGCGCCCCCCTGTGTGGCTGCCTCCACAGCAGCTCTTTCCCTTTCTTGTCTACTTTTTCACTTCTTTACTTTTCCGTTTTTGTTTTGCCTGATCTCGCTCCATAAACCTACGGAGAGGAGATGGGCATCTTTTCTTTTGCTCATCGCCGTTATTTTTTACTTTTTCATCGCTCCTGTGAACGGGGAATCCACGCGCACGCGGAATCCCATTGTTTACAGTCGAGACCAGCTACTAGCGTGGCGGGCTAATAGCGGACTAGCGGCCGCCGCACCAGACATCCCCGATGAATTGAAGAGGAGGAAACGAGGATGTCGGGCCGGGAAAGATCGCCGCAAAAGAACGAGGAAATACCGACACGTTCTCCCGTCCGTCATCATGGGGAACGTGAGATCGCTCCCAAATAAAATGGACGAGCTGGCGGCGCTAACGCGACATCAGAGGGAGTACCGGGAAGCCAGCTTGCTACTCGTCACGGAGACATGGCTTTCGGCAATCACTCCGGACGCCCACGCAGAGTTGGAGGGCTTCCAACTCGTACGAGCGGACAGAAATGAAGGCAGCGGTAAGCAGAAAGGAGGGGGGATTGCTGTATTTGTGAATGACAAATGGTGCAATCCTGGGCACATCACGGTGAAGGAAAAACTTTGCACTCGGGACATCGAGCTGCTAGCCGTTAGCCTTCGGCCGCATTACCTGCCACGGGAATTCTCACATGTCATAGCCGTGACGACGTACATTCCCCCTACGGCAAATGGCGGCGCTGCCTCCGATGCCCTCATATCTGTTGTAAACAAGCTGCAAACCCAGTCCCCCAACGCCTTGTTTATCATCTCAGGGGACTTCAATCACATTTCCCTGAAATTCTCCCTCCCAACATTCACACAGTATGTAACTTGTGCCACCAGAGACAATAACATATTGGACCTATTTTATTCAAACGCCAAGGATGCATACAAACCCTCCCCCCTCCCCCTCTCGGAAGAGCAGACCACAATATGGTTTATCTCCAGCCTGTGTACAAACCCCTTGTCCAGAGGCAACCAGCTGTGACCCGCACGATCAAAAGATGGTCCACAGAAGCTGAAGAAGCTCTGCGGGACTGTTTTGATTCAACCAGGTGGGAGGTCTTTACTGAGATTCATGGGGAAGACATTGACTCACTCACCAACACCATCACAGACTACATTAACTTTTGTGAACAAAACACCGTACCCACCAGGACTGTGCGGTGTTTTGCCAACAACAAACCATGGATTAATCCCGACATAAAAGTCCTCCTGAAGGAGAAGAAAAGGGCTTTTGTCTCGGGCAACAGAGAGGAACTGAAGGCCGTGCAGATCCAACTGAGGAGGAAGATCAGAGAGGGGAAGAAGGCCTACAGGATGAAAATGGAGGAGCAGCTGCAAGCCAGCAATGTCGCTGGTGTCTGGAAGGGCCTGAAAAACATCTCAGGCCACAAAAGCCCAGTGACATTGAACGAAAAAGACAAGGACTGGGCAGATGAAATCAACCGCTTTTTCAATCGGTTTGACAAGACGCCAGCCGCCCCCGGCCCACCGTCAACTTCACCTGTAGCTGCACCTGCACCAACTCTCACTGTGGCCTTACCCTCCCTGCCCCCTCTCACGACCAGCTTTCCACAACCAACATCTGCCCTCCCAACCGTTGCCACACCCTCAGCCGCCACTCTGCCTCCTGGTTCCTGCCTGTCTGTCACAACTGCGCAGGTGAGGAACCAACTGAGGAGGATGCAGGTGAGGAAGGCAGCAGGTCCGGATGACATCAGTTCCCGACTCCTCAAGACCTGCTCCGACCAGCTGTGTGACATTGTCCAGCACTTGTTCAACCTGAGCCTGAAGCTGGGCAGAGTTCCACAGCTGTGGAAAACGTCATGCCTGGTCCCAGTGCCCAAGATTGCCAACCCCAAAGAGCTCAACAGCTACAGACCGGTGGCGCTGACGTCTCACCTGATGAAGACGCTGGAGAGACTCGTCCTCGCCCACCTGCGACCGCTGGCAAGCTCATCGCTGGACCCGCTGCAGTTTGCCTACCAGCCCAGCATCGGTGTGGAGGATGCCATCATCTACCTCCTCCATACGGCGTTGCTGCACCTGGAGAATGCTGGGAGCACGGTGAGGATCACATTCTTCGATTTCTCCAGTGCCTTCAACACCATCCAGCCCAGTCTACTGGGGGACAAGCTGCAGCATGCCGGAGTCGACCATCACCTCACATCCTGGATTACAGACTACCTCACAAACAGGCCACAGTACGTGAGGGTAAAGAACTGTGAGTCGGACAGGCTTCTCTGCAGCACCGGAGCGCCGCAGGGAACAGTCCTGGCTCCATTCCTCTTCACCCTCTACACCTCGGACTTCAACTACAACACCCCAACCTGCCACCTTCAGAAGTTCTCTGACGACTCAGCTATTGTCGGCCTCATTACAGAGGGAGACGATAGGGAGTACAGGGGACTGACAAAGGACTTTGTGGACTGGTGCCAGCAGAATCACCTCCAGATCAACACTGGCAAAACCAAGGAGCTGGTGGTGGATTTCTGCAGGAAACAATCGTCACCTGCACCATTGAACATCCAGGGTTCGGACATTGAGAGGGTGACCTCCTACAAGTACCTGGGTGTTACTCTCAACAATAAACTGGACTGGACAACAAACACGGATGCCCTAATCAAAAAGGGACAGAGTCGCCTCTTCCTCCTCAGGAAACTGAGGTCTTTTGGTGTTCAGGGGTCACTCCTAAAGACTTTCTATGACTCTGTGGTGGCATCAGCCATCCACTATGGCATTGTCTGCTGGTCAGGCAGCATCACCACCCGGGACAGAAAAAGACTGGAGCGCTTTGTCAAGCGGGCCAGTTCTGTCGTGGGCTGCTCGCTGGACTCTCTTGAGGAGGTGGGCAACAGACGGACGCTAGCTAAACTAAAAGCTATGACGGACAGCCCCTCCCACCCCCTCCTGCCCATCCTGACAGCTCTGGGTAGCTCCTTTAGCCAGAGACTATTACACCCGCGCTGCAAGAAGGAGAGGTACCGCCGCTCGTTCCTACCGACTGCTGTCAGGCTTCACAATTCCCAATGATCACATGTGAAAAAAAAAAAAAAAAAAAAAAAAAAAACTGGACATTTGTAAATATGGGTTGTTGCAATATATCTAAATGCATCTCTTGATTCTGCACTATGTACAGTCTTGTTTATAGAACGGTTTTTGCACATCTACATTTGCACAGTATACAGTTGACATTTTTATTTTGTTATGCTTAGAATATCTTGTTTTCTATCCTTTCACTCCCACCCCAACCCCATCCCTCTTCAATTGCTGCTGTGGACTGCAAATTTCCCCATTGCGGGACGAATAAATCAGAATCAGAATCAGAATCAGAATACCTTTATTCGTATTCTGATTCTGATTCTGATTCTGAACAAGAACAATCATTCAACCAGCTAACAATCCTGGACAAGCCCCCAATTTATGTTACGGCACAGCAAAGCCAATAACATAAAAGAGAGACCAGACACAAGTATGTTCTAGAAAAATAACAACTTTATTGACGCTGGTCAATCCAATGAACCACACGGCCAAAGATCTGGTCATGGGAGGCAGGTTAGAGAGTGTGAGCCTGAAGCAACCCCTTATGTAGGCTGCCCAGGATCCAGGTTTGTCTCATCAGCAATTCGAGGGCTCCATGTGGTCTCCAAAGAGAAGGAGGGGAGAACAGGAATGACTGAACTAGCCTCATCCCACATCACTGACCTCTAGAGGAGGGAGCAGTACGTAACAACACATGTTTTCAGATGGAGTCAGAGAACAGATCTCTGGACCAATCATATGTTTGGTCCTTAAACATGGAACTATTAACTGCCATCTCAATGATTGTGTGATCCAACTGCGTGTTTGCGTCACCTACTGCGTCATCAGAGTGCTTTGGTGGCGCTGGTTCTGACGGTGGATTTTCTGGAGAGCTACAATGTTCTATTTTGTGTTCAGCAGGAGTGGGCAGGACAATGACAAAGTTGTCCTTCGAGGGGATTTGAAGCGCATCACATTCACTTGCCAGTTTCCTGTTCAGGATTCCTCCCAGGATTGCAAGACTGTTTTTCCTGCATCGTCTTTTTGAAATGTTTTTATGTCTAGCGGACGACAAAGAATATGTGGAAGATGAGGAAGGACACATTCGAACAATGGGAGTAGATTGAGAGGATGGGATAAAGTCGAGATGTTGTGGATAATCGCAGTGGGTTGTCATGCCTCGAGAAGGTGTCTCAGTGGCTCTTTTGACACACTTTTGAGGTCTCGGAGTCTGTTTGTCTTCCTCGTGTGGATCCACTGAGCTTAAACCAAACAGGTCAAGGGAACAATTGTAGATTTCTTCATTGTCTTTGTTCAGAACAACAGTGTCCGCGACGTCCGATGAAATCAGTGAGTTTCTTCCTGGTGCCGTTGTGTTTTTGATACAAGTAGAAATCGATTCCTTTGGCAAGTTGTTGTCTTTCATCATATAAAAATGTTTGTCCCCGTCATTCAGAAACTCTGTCAGACTCTCTGAAAAAGGCAAATCATCCCAGATTAACGAACACGACACAGGTGAATCCTTCTGATGTCTGGAGGTCTGAGTCTCAGAGACCAGTGGATAATTCACACGTGAAGACTTGGCGGGTGTCGCACGATTCAAAATGGAGGAGTTGGCATCTTCGGCCGGCCAGCATCGAGAAAATGGTGGTGTGTCAAAAAAAGTGCTTTGATCTTTTCCAGTTGATTGGTTGTCATCGCATGTGCGGGGGTCTTCCTCTTGTTCTTCCTGCTCGGCGGATGAAGTAACAAGTCCCAGTGATTGTTGCCATGGCGGCGTGGGAGTGAAGCTGCCATCGTGGTGCTGCGAACTGCCAGGCAGAACAAACGTGATTGAAAGTGACACGTCCATTTGCGTGAGGCACCCGTGCTTATTTTATTGGATGCAAATCAACATCCGGAATGTCATTACGGACAGAAAGTCTACAGCTTGAGTGGTTGCCGCTGCTCACACACAGAAAAACTTTATCCTGTGACTGTAAAGTGACCTTGAGAGTTTTGAAAGGCACTTATAAATGAAATGGATTATTATTACTGCGTTGTCAACTGTAGAATAGCATATAATGAAGACTCATGAGATTGTGCCAGTGTACCTAATATTTTGGCCAGAGGAGATGCATTATGGGTAGGCAAAACAGATTTTAATCCAGCTCACTGAGAATTTATATTATAAAGATTGTAATATTTCATGTTTAAATACTGTATTCTAATATTGGTTAACTAAAATATAATTGGTCAATGATTTATTTTAATTGAGAAATGAAGTACAGGGTTGTGTTTTTCTTGCGGGGGGGGGGCCGATAAACCACTGGTCAGACCTTTGACAATGTTTTCCCTTCCACAAGGGGGCAGCATTTGCCTTTTGTCCATGTTAGCGCTTTCTTACAGCTTCAGTGTTATATACATCAATATGTATGTATTGTATTGCATTTTGTACAGCCGCCCCCATTTCAAGCTCATCTAACTCCAGACCCATATAATTTAGGAATTAACTATTTTTGTCTGATGAAAGATGAAATTCTAAGTTTTCTTACACTGCATAGAACGTTTATGTTGTCCTAAAAGTCAATATTCTGTCGGCCTGCAATTTGAGTGAAAATGACAATAACCCTGCCACTGGAGTGGATATTTTTTTTCACATCGTCTGGAAGTGAATAAGTTAATATTCTTAAAATAAACCCACCCACCCATACACACGCGCACACACACACAAACAGCACACACACAAAACTGCATTACCTTTGCGGAGCGTGGGACAAAAGACGGGACAGGGTGCTGTTATTGAAGCTCCCGATACCAGAATCTTGAGGAATCTGTAGTAACGGTGTTGTCAGGATTCCGCTGGACTTGTTTGGATCGAGAGACTCTCGCTGCCGCTTTTCTGCTTTCTGAAGGAGTCGATAGCACTTCAGGACAGAGTGGCCTTCAAGGCCTGCAACTCTAGGGAAAATCAGCTGGGTGGCAGTAAACTGTGCCATGTCCTTGTTATCAAAGGCATCCGGATTATGATCTTTTGACCATGGGCAACCTTTTGAATCTGTCACCTGCAGAGCACACAGAGCCCCGGGGTCACAATTGCCACATCCTTTAATTACATGACAGGCATTATTTTAATATAAGACTTGCAACACACCTTTATTCCAAATACAACATTTCTCCCAACTAAACAGTTCTCGGCGGCCCTCGCTAACACTTTGGATCTGGTTGATGCTTCAAATGGTCCATCCGACTTCTCCAATACCCTGACAGAGCACAAACAAATGCTAGACTGACCAATGGACTTGTATGGTAGTTGACACAGTTAAAACGATCCTTCAAACATTGTCTTTACAGATAAATGTTCACTAGGTTTACAGAAGTTGTTTATCACTTTGCTGTGAAATGTAAATTTCTCCATTGCGAGACTAATAAAGGCAAATCCAATCCAATCCAATACTCTTCGACCACAGCTTCAATGATGCCTTCTCACCTTTGCAATCGAGTTGCGGGAATGCCAAAGAATGGGTTCAGGCAGCTGCCAAACACTGTGACTCCAAATATACTGGTGTCCCTGGTCACCAATACTGAAAGACGATATCTGTATTCCAGATGATCTCTCACACAGCTGTAGGGACACCTGGAACAACTGGATCTTTGGCAGATTCACAAAAAATGGAGAAACATTAAGTCAGATACAAAACGGAGGGCATATTTGATCAACAAAGTAATTAGCTTATTAAATTGAGCGCAGGTGTCAAACCTAAACAAGGCAAAATATCATTCTGAGATGGTTTTAAAATGTGTTTTCTCCACAATTGGGGTGCGTTGAAGAAACCTGTATCATTGTTCAAAAACATTTGTTTGTCCAACTCTGCCATATGTACAGTGCAGCTCAGTTTGTAGCTCGAGACGACATCACGCATCATATGAACGAGAATATCAATGCAGTGAGTGTATGTAGCTGTGTGTGCGTATTTGGGTGGGATCACTATACAAATGCAAGTTCTAAAAGTATTTAAAAAGATCGTCAGATAAAGCCAAAGTAACAACAAATAACATTGTTTTGATAGAATGTATTAAATACTATGGTGATCTTAAAAGGAACTGTTCTTTTTAATAAAATGGCGTGATTTTACAAATCAGAATGACACTACTTCGAGGACTCACATCTTTCAAGAGCAATCATGTTTTGTTTTGATATTTGTACCTCGTCCTGTCGTGCGACTCCACGTCCATTCTGCAAAAGCAGTTTTTACAGCACGGATAAAACAGGCAGGAATCTTGTAGAGACAGCACGGTACAGTCAACTAAAGCTCGTTGAACAGACATTTTGAACCCAGCGGTTGAAGTTTACGACGGAGTGGAGGAGAGACTATCGGCTAGTAGCTCACATGCTAAGGTTTTAGGGCGAACTCCCGAAACATTATGCTTTTAGGCAAGTTCAGCTTCGCCGCGTAATACTTATAAAGCCGCAGCCACAACGGGAACAACAATAGAAAATAAACGTGGTTAAAACGAATATAATTTTAGAAATTTTTGACCAATCATTTTCGTTTTCTTTCACGTTCTACGCGCTTGCGGTTGCGGGAGGTGCCTGCTCTCGTTTGCCCCCTAACGGATTCCATCGGTGACGCACGAGTCCACTGTTAAAGAGATGTTGTCTGTGTAGTTTTGTAAATTACAATGTACACTTGTATGTTGATTTCTTTCTGTTGATGATTACAATGACCGACCAGCCTTTCACCCACTTTTTAATCTGCTTATCCTCACGAGAGTCATGGGTTTGCTGGAGTCTTCAGGCAGTAGACTGGGTACATCCCAGACTTGTCATGTCTTTTTTTAATATCATGGTCATCAGGGAGTGTATTATTATTATTATTATTATTATTATTATTATTGTGTGAGACTGAGTTGATTATGTTAATTTTGCCTCTACTGTACTTATAAAACTGTGGAATCATTACATCTCCAAAAATAATAGTTAAGCCAATTTGTAGAAACATAGTGCATGATAGAATATGAATAATTATTTTTATCTTCAGGTTTGGCTTCTTATGGCTGTATGACTTAACATAAGTCATTGTCATTATATTATGTTTGTTTCAATTGACAACATCACAGACAACACAGTGAAAAACACTGCTCTACATAATGGTGATCTTTTCCAAAACATGCCATTTTTTACATTTGAAGAGTTTGCTTATCAGGCTCAGCACTCCCTATCTCTCACTCTGTCATTCATGCTGCAGCTCTTGATCCTTTACTTTCGCGCGAGTGGCACCGCAAATGTAACATGACCCCAAAGGGTAGGCGATGTGATGTCACATATGCCCGACCCCAGTACCAATTAGCTAATGGTCTGTCCATCGGATCGGCCCCTGATACAATCTGACAATCATTGATGCACCCATTGTGTGTGAATTTGTCATAAAAGAAATACCGATAATAAGAAAAAAGTGCTCAAGGATGGACTAATCATTAGGCAAACACAGACCATTGCAAGTATATGAAACATACAAGTGGAGTATAAATGGAGTTATGCCATCAGATAATTTCTAATGATACCCACAGATATTTTTACAGTGATGTACTGTATTTTCTAATGAGTGTGTTTAAATGGAGCATGTGAAAATGAGTACCACTGCCTAAAAATGGTCCCTCGGGGAATAATTAAAAGGCATATAGTGTTATTTTCTTGCGGGGCTTTTTGAGTAAGTGAGTAAATGGAATTAACAGTATTCCAGCCTGATGGGCAAATGCGATGTAATGTGTATGATGACTATGCTTGAGTCAGTGCGTAAATCGGGAGAAGCAGGATGAAGATGTGATGCAAGATAAGACGTGAATGGCGGTGCTGCTCAAGTGCATTTAGTGATTTGTTTCTTCACACATAATGTTTAGATTATCACTAAAAGCACGTGCAAAGACTGAGAAGTATATAGTCGTAAATTGTGAAAATAGAGGACCAAACACTCGGAGGCCGGTAGCCGTGTTTAGGGGTAGGAAGCTAAGCCGCCTCGACCCTGATAATTTAATCACAGAAATTAGATTACACGTGGTATAAATTCGGACAGATTAGAATTTTTGCCCAGAGACTAGTCAAGTTTACTGAAGCAGGTAATCACTCCTCCACTGTTACTGCCCCCTGACACAACCATATCTATCTAACCGTGACACAAAGTAACCTTTTCCATCTGCATGAGCACATCATGTCCGTTCTTTCATGACCTTTTGCCAAAATCACAATTGATGTTACGTGCGGCCTGCTTATCGTGACAAGATGAACTCAAACAGTATCAAATTTGGAAATTTGACACATCTTCTTTTCAAGGGGAAGTGTGCTCACAAGATAATACATGTTTTGGGTCAGCGTGTCCCTTGACCATCTACCGTCAAAGCAACCAGGGAAATTAATCCAGCTCGACGCATCCGGTGATATCGCCCAAACACGTAACAAGATTATCCAATTGTGGTCATAGTGGTGTTTTGTTTTTTATTTTTTTACTGTTTGTGTGTTTGTGGATGCAGGTGGACTGCAAAATAAGGAACCCCTGTGGAATTACCAGAATTCCCACATAAATTTGCCATAGTATGTTATTTGATCACCACAAAAGATGAGCATAATACAGTTCTCTTTTCATGTTTTTACTGACCCTACTGACCACAACGTGTACGTCACACTGTGAGTGAAGGAAAAAGTATGTTACTCCCCCATGCTGATTATCTCTCAGATAATTGAAGTCTATTCATTGTGACATGATTGGATGGGTGGGGAAAGTTGCTCTTTTCGTGTCACAACACTGGGTTTGATTATGCTATTATCAAGAAGAAAAAAATACTCCCACTTACATCTAATGCTAAGACATTTAGCATGATATGTAATGCTCAACTTGATTGGCCCTATCCTTCGACTGGCACTTGGTGTAATTATGGTTGCAATTTAACTCATTCACTGCCATTCCCGAACAAAATATGACAGAGCGCCAGTCCCGAATTAATTCGGGTTTTGTTTTTTTCTTGCTTGGGTGCCAATAAAGCGCTGGTCATGGCCTCTGGCAATGTTTTTTGCATTTTCCTTTTTTCCATGTTAGCGCTTTGTTCGCACTTCCGCTGTTGTAAAAGCATTATATGAACCAATATGTATGTATTGCATTGTATTTTGGACACCCACTCATTTCAAGATCATATAACTCCAGTACCCGGTAATTTAGGAATTAACTATTTTTTTCTGATGAAATAATCAAGTCTAAGGCTTCTTACGCTGCATTGAATGTTTATGTAGTCCTAAAACACAATATTATGTGGGTCCTGGATTTTAAGTGACAATGACAAAATCCCTGGCAATGGAGTAGACACATTTTTGCATGTTGTTGCATGAGTTAAAGGACAAACGACACCATTTTTTTTGTTTCCTAACTGACATCAGAAAAACGTTTTATAGCATCTAAAATACCCAAAACACACAGTGTGATATTTTTATTCAAATGCAAAACACCAATAAAAATGACTTAAAGTGTCCAAAATCTGCAAAAAAATTGAGCTGCGAATTGGGCATTTTCAGAAAGTCCCGCCCCCAGTTCGTGACGTCACTCCAAGACGTCTTGCATTGCAGGAGAATCAAAATGATGGCTTCAGATTCTGAGAATATGCTTTCTTGTTACACATCCAGTTATGAATATGATTCAAATAGTTCTGAAGAGGAAAGCATACATGTTTGCAATCGATTAAAGAATTTATTCCATGTCATTTTGAGGCAAACGGGCGGGGGGGAATGTCGCACTCAAAAATGGCCACCGAGTTGTTGCAAGGAATAAATCAGCCCGCTTCCACAGGCTGATAAATTCCTTCCATGGAGCTTGGACGCCCTCTTCTGGCTGCTTTTGGGCGCAACACAAAGTCTTCAGACCAAACAGTACAGCAAAATACATTGACGTGATGGAAGGACTGCTACAATGTGTCTTTTTGTCGATCAGGAGCGGTCCTTTACTGACGTCACGTACGGACTTGTCACCAACTCAAAAACAAGACTTCCTGAATATTCAGCGCGAGTCTTAAATCGTAAAATATAGCTATATGCGGCGGAATCTTATTAAATAATGCGCAGTAGAAGTCATTTGAAGCCAGTTTACAAATTATGGACACAACTTGTCCGGAGACGTCGGTTGTCCTTTAAATATTCGCACCAACGCAAATTGAGGCCACTTTGTTTGGCGCATGGAGTCGCCTGCACTTGACAATTTGTAAACAGTAGAAAAAAGTAAAAAGTATAGTAGTCTACACTCGGTGTGAAGACGGGCACTTTGTCATTTGATTAGCATGATTGTGAATTTGGAAGACGATGCCTCACTGTGCTCTCCTGCCGTAGCCCCCCCCCCCCCCACCGTCTTCCCCTGGTGAATCTGCAAATTTGATTAGATTACGCTACACCTAAATATGCTATAAGGACTGAGTGATAAAAGTGCTGCCATAAAAACAATCATTTAATGTTCTAAAGTAAGATATTTAAATTGCTAATGTGATTTTAGTTTTTAAAATTAATGAATTAAAAAAAAACATATGGCGTAAGTACTGTATTTTTTTACAAGAGAAAAATAGAGAAACATGTCAAGAGTAGCCAAAATGGAACTGTATAGTGCCACTTAGCAGTTTTTTTGATGACGATACTAGTGCAGCCTGTTCTACCGGAAACAAATTCCTTGTGTGGTCTACATACTTGGCAATAAAGATGATTCTGATTCTGATTCTGATTCTGATTGTGATGTATGCTGTCGAGGAGGTAGAATTAATGCCTTTTCACAAACAAGAAAATGAAAACCAATCATTTGCCACACATCATTAATAAGTTTTTTTTAAAATTTATGACTAATTTACAGTATTGCACCAAATAGATTTTGGCATGGAATGAGATGGGGCCACACCTTTGCTTTTCCCTCATTGGCACACGCTGCATGTGGAGGGGGCAGCATGTGTCTGTGTGTGCAGTCAAAGAGGAGCTCTTCATGCCGGACAGACTGTCTTATTTGAAGGCTGCGTCTACATTTGCAAAAGCTTTTTTTTACCCTCCTTCTCTCCCTGAGGGCTTACTTGCAATTATTACCAAGCATGCACAGAAGCACATTTCCACATACCACGTAAGTACGATTTCTCAGATTTTCACTGAAGCTTAGAAAAATATTCGGGATAAAATATTGGACCATAGTTATCATTTGATTAATGCATGCAATTTACTTTACTGTATGTTTAGTGTGTGTGTGTGTGTGAGAGAGAGAGAGAATTTAGTAGGACATACGATGCCATTCATGTAGTTAAGGTAGATTTCTATATGTGCACAAAAATGTAGCATATAATCCAACTCGCCCTGTTAGAAAATGTATTCCAATTTAATTTTACTTTTGAATTCAAGATTCATTATTAACTCATTCACTGCCAGACGGTGTGCAAAAATGTGTCCACTGCAGTGCCAGGGTTTTTGTCATTGTCACTCGAATTCCAGGACCCACAGAATATTGAGTTTTAGGACTACATAAACATTCAATGCAATGTAAGAAACCTTAGAGTATCTTCATTCATCAAAAAAGAGTTAATTCCTAAATTATATCGTTCAGGAGTTATATGATCTTGAAATGAGGGTGGCTGTCCAAAATACAATGCAATACATACATATTGATTTATATAGCACTTTAACAGCTGAAGCTGGAACAAAGTGCTAACATGGAAAAAGGGGAAATGCTGCCACTTAGTAGAAGAGAAAAACATTGCCTGAGGCCATGGCCAATGCTTTATCGGCACGCAAACAAGGAAAAAAAAACAGAACAAATTGGGGAATGGCGCTCGATGTCATATTTTCAATGCCCGAATAAATTTGTGAATGGCAGTGAATGAGTTAAAAGCAGTAATAGTAGTAAAACAACAGTCTAGTCAGTCTAAATAATTTGATAACTCGATTAATTTAATTTTTATATTTATTTGTTATTTTTTGGTGGAATGGTACAGTGGTTATCATATCTGCCACACAGTAGAGATCCAAGATTCAAACCCGGACTCTGACCTCACTGTGAGGAGTTTATATATCATATCTCCCCATGGCTGTGTGGGGTTTCTCAGGGTATTCCAATTCCCTCATGCAATTCAAAGACATGCATGGGTAGGGTGAACGACCAATCTTGTCTATCGGTGTGACTATAAGTGAGAATGATTTTTTTTGTCTGTGTGCCCTGCAACATGCTGGCAAACAGTTCAGGATGTACCCCATCTACTGCCCGTAGACAGCTTTTGCATGCCCATCGACCCTCGTGATGATTGGCAACTTGGATAATGAATGGATGGTTAAAAACTATCTTATATGATCCACCCCTCATTCAAAATGACGCAGGCTGTGACTCACCCATCGTTTTTTTCTTCAGGTTGAGCAAAATGCATCCTCATCAGAAA
The DNA here is from genome assembly GCF_051943395.1 of Hippocampus bargibanti. Classification (NCBI taxonomy): domain Eukaryota; kingdom Metazoa; phylum Chordata; class Actinopteri; order Syngnathiformes; family Syngnathidae; genus Hippocampus; species Hippocampus bargibanti. The sequence goes on along the minus strand of NC_142736.1, from coordinate 27,026,140 downwards.
AATGGATGGTAGTATGCACCAGGTATCTGCCGAGCTCCGGCCCGCCAACGCCAGCTGCGATGTGTCATCGCCGTGCTTGGAGTTGCCCACATTTAGTACCGCCGCCAAAGTTCGGGTGATTGTCACCTTCATCTTATGCGGCGTGTCGGCGTTCTGCAACCTTGCCGTGCTTTGTGCAGCCTACGCGGACAGCAAGCGCAAATCACATGTCCGCGTACTGATCATCAACCTGACACTGGCCGACCTCCTGGTGACGTTCGTGGTGATGCCCGTGGATGCGGCGTGGAACATCACGGTGCAATGGCTGGCTGGCGACTTTACCTGCCGGCTCTTGATGTTCCTCAAGCTTCAGGCCATGTACTCTGGCGCCTTCGTCACGGTGGTGATCAGCCTGGACCGCCAATCGGCCATTCTCCATCCGCTGGCCATCAACGAGGCCCGGAAGAGGAACAAATTCATGCTGGCGGTGGCGTGGACCATGAGTGCTTTGTTGTCAATCCCGCAGGTCAGTTCACCTAAAATCAAATAAGATGGGCACTCAGTAGAAAGCCCACATGGACCCCTGAATTGTGATCAAGATTTATCATACCGTAGCTTGTGTCAAAGATGCATTAGGCCACATAGTGGTGTCAAATCACATCTCTACAAGACTTAAAGGACAACTGACATCTCCGGACAAGTTGTGTCCATAATTTGTAAAATGGTTTCAAATGACTTCTACAGAGCGTATTTTACAAAGATTCCACCGCGTATAGCTATATTTTACGTTTTAAAACTCGTGCTGAATATTCCAGAAGTCTTGTTTTTGAGTTTGTGACGAGTCCGTACGTGACGTCACTGAAGGAACGTCCCTGACCGAAAAAAAAAAGGACACATTGTAGCAGTCCTTCCATCACGTCAATGCTTGTTTGGTCTGAAAATCTTGTGTTGCACCAGAAAGAGCCAGAAGAGGGCATCCAAGCTCCATGTAAGGAATTTATCAGCCTGTGGAAACGGGCTGATTAATTCCTCACAGGAGCTTGGTGGCCATTTTCTGCCTCTTTTTGGGTGAGACATTTCCCCCCATTGTTGCCTCAAAATGGCACAGAATAAATTCTTTAATCGATTGCAAACATGCATGCTTTCCTCTTCAGAACTATTTGAATCATATTCATAACTGGATGTGTAACAAGAAAGCATATTCTCTGAATCTGAAGCCATTGTTTTGATTCTCCAGCAATGCAAGACGTCTTGGTGTGACGTCACGAACAGGGGGCGGGACTGTCTGAAAATGCCCAATTCGCAGCTCAATTTCTTTGCGGATTTTGGACACTTTAAGTCATTTTTATTGGTGTTTTGCATTTGAATAAAAATATCATACTGCATGTTTTGGGTATTTTAGATGCTATAAAACGGTTTTCTGATGTCAGTTAGGAAACAAAATTGACGTCGATTGTCCTTTAATTAGCTTTGGTTTAGGTTTTTAAGCCATGACTGTACTGTCAGGCGAATGATGACGAATTATGACGGCTGCATTTCAAAGTGAAACAAAAAGAATGTGGCTGCCTAAGATGAACAACAGCATGAAACTATAAATGTTCCGACTCAGATGTTCCTGTTCCACAACGTGACCATCAAGTATCCCGGGGACTTCACGCAGTGCACCACACGAGGAAGTTTTGAGAGGCATTGGCATGAGACGGCATACAACATGTTCACCTTCTTCTGCTTGTTCTTGTTGCCCCTGGCTATCATGATCACATGCTACACCAGGATATTCTTGGAGATCTCCAAGCGCCTGAAAAAGGACAATGGTGAGTTTTACATATTTTCAAGATGAGGGACTGGACAATATAGTTTCATAAAAGTCTAATTTACAATTTCATCATGAACGGATGGATGGATATATGGTTCTTCTTTACATTTGGAAAAAAATCTAACAATGACAATATGTATGTGACTATCATTGGCAACATTGCAAAATTGCCGCAGTCATGTTTCAATATATTTGGAAAACAAGAAAAACACAGCCAATATGTTAAATAAAAACTTACATCTCACTTTGTTTCAGAAAAAATATAAAGATAGATATATTGGATATATTATCATTTGATTAATGCATGCAATTTACTTTAATGTATGTTTTGTGTGCGTGTGTGTGCGTGCGTGCGTGCATGCATGCGTGCATGGATCACCTTTTTATTTTACTTTTCTTCTCCTGAAGTTTCCTCCACTGAGGTACATTTACGCTGCTCCAAGAACAACATCCCCAGAGCTCGCATGAGGACTCTAAAAATGAGCGTCGTGATCGTATTGTCCTTTATCATCTGCTGGACTCCCTACTACCTGCTGGGGCTGTGGTACTGGTTCTTCCCCGATGATCTGGAAGGAAAGATCTCCCACTCGCTCTCCCACCTCCTGTTCATCTTCGGCCTGGTCAATGCCTGCCTGGACCCGCTCATATATGGGCTCTTCACCGTTCGATTCCGCAAGAGTCTCCTCCGTAGGATCAACCGCAGCTTCCGAGCTGCCACGGACACGGACGCCAACACGGTTATCAGTGGATCTTTTGCCGGCACTGACAATGCCGTTCTGCTGAAACGGAAGGCCAGCCCGGGTAGCAACAATGAGAGATCTTCAATGTGCGGCGATCATGACAGCGGGCTGCCAGGAAGCTGCTTTCTAACAACATGCAACATCGCACAGAGACCTGTACACACAGAACTGGAGAGCATCATCTGAAGGGAATACAAATGGAATAATTTGGTTGCATGGCATTATATATTTGTGTTTTTACACAAAAGTTAATACAGTAAAGTCTCGTTACATCGATATTGATTATATCGATAGCACTGCTTATTACAATACTATTTCTATGAACGCAAGGAGAAAATTTACATGCCGCAGGATCGGATATATCGATAGTCCGGTTATATAGATATTTTTTCCGACTCCCGAGAATATCGACATAAAGAGAATTTACTGTATATGATTTTGTGACTAATGTTAACACACCAAGCAAAATCCGTCAAGCATGGTTGGTTGAGTTTGGTTAACGAATCCCACCTAACACCTTTGGAAGATACTGTATCCTCTCAATGAATGGTTAAAAAAATGCATTTTCACTTCCTGTGCAAAAGCAAGCCCCTAAATATATTCGCATTATATTATATCTGTGTATATTTAGAGACATCAACATGAAGCTGTTTTAAATTAAAAATTCAAAAAAAAAGGACAAAAGTTATTGAAGGGGCTCAATGAAGTGAAATTATTAACAGCTGTCTTCAAAGTGCAGTCTTTCAAAATGTGTCAATGGTATTTACATTAAAAAAATATTTGGAGTGCAAACTGTCTACACATTAAAAGAAAATACACAAAATATATTTTTTTAACAAGTCCTAGACAATTTTAAATTTCCAAGTTTTCAAAGGGGTTGGCTAAACCAGTCACATTGCAGAATTGAACAGACTTAAACATGTGGCTTTCAAAAGCTGGTTGAAAAATATTTGTATGTGGTGGTATTCTTGATTAAAAGTATTCCATGTGACTCAGCTGTCCCTTTATGGTACAAAATAAGCGCACTATACACAACGTGATGTCAACGCACTGCAAACTCAGCGACTCAGCTCTAATGGCCGTCTTATCAGGGCTGAGTCAATGACCAAATGACAAAGGCCATGTTTTCCCCTTCCAATTAGAATGTGCACAGAGAAGTTATAATGGAATACAAGTTGAGTCTAAATAAGAAGACTACGATCACATCCACATGGAAAAAAAAATCTAATTCTGTAACCACAGAGTGCATACAATTCTGTGTGTTATTTATTGATTTAAAATGGAAGTACAATTTCCAAATGCACAGCAAGATCTCTTTTGGAGTTTATGAAGAGTAAGTAAATGGCTTTCATAAAAGTTTGTTGTGTGGGACAAAATGATTTTCATGTGCGAGGGAAATTATCACGGCCCACACATGATGCCGACATCCACCTTTAAAAATTTTAACAGAAGCAAATTTTGTTTTTCTTATTTGAAGCTGAGGTCATTCCATTCCATTTTCCGTACCGCTTATTCCTCATTAGGGTCATGGGGGGTGCTCGAGACTATCCCAGCCACCTTCGGGCACTAGGAGGGGTGCACCCTGAATTGGTTGGGCACACAAATACATCCAACAGACACTCTCACACTCACACCTAGGGAAAATTTGGAGTGTTCAATCTGCCTGCCATGCATGTGTTTGGAATGTGGGAGGTAGGGAAGATTTGGAGTGTTCAATCTGCCTGCCATGCATGCCTGCCTGGGAGGAAACCGGAGGACCCAGAGAAAACCCACGCGGGCCCAGGGAGAACATGCAAACTCCACACAGGGAGGCTAGAGCGGGACGCGAACCGGCGACCGCTGCACTGTGAAGCCGGCGTGCTAACCACTCGACTACCGGGCCGCCAGTAAACCTGCAACCCAGCTCGAATTGATACGGAAGGACTTCTTTAATCGATTACAAACATTTATGCTTTCCTCTTCAGAACTATTTGAATCATATTCATAACTGGATGAGTAACAAGAAAGCAACTTCTCCGAATCTGAAGCCATTGTTTTGATTCTAGAGCAAGGCAAAACGTCCTGACCTGACGTGACGAACAAGGGGGCGGGACCTTATGAAACTCATCATCTCCCAGGTCATTTTGAAGTAGTTTTGTGACACTTTAAGTCATTTTTATTGGTGTTTTGCATTTGACAAAAAATATCAGCCTGCGCGTTTTGGGTATTTTAGATGCTATAAAACGTTTTTCTGATGTCAGTTAGGAACCAAAGAAATGGTGTCGGTTGTCCTTTAAAGTTGAAAAGAATTGCTGTTACGCTTTTATGTCGTGGTGGCACACTGCAGTCGTTTCCAAGTCTGCGTTATTGCTTTGTGCCTCTCGTCCATTGACAACGCTCTGTAAGTGAAAAGAATGCAAAAAAATTCAAGTGGACTTGTAAATATCGTCAACAAATTATAGCTTAGCAAAAGATTCCAAAGTAATACTAATCACATCAAGGGTGGGCAAAGGCAATGAAATGCGATTTTACACACCTTTGCTGGAGATACAAATTGCAGGCCTCCTCTCCAGTAATTACGCTTGTTTTTTGTTGCCACGGAGATCCCGAATGTGAAACAAAGTGCGGCTTGATGGCATCATGCTCATCAAAACGCAGCATGAGCAGGTGACTCTGACTGTGGTCTTCGAGGGAGGAAGTGCCAGGGATGGGCTGCTGGTCAGCTGGAGGGGAGAATTAGTGCATCTAAAGAAAGTTTGGTCAAGTATGTAGAACACACAAGGAATTTGTCTCCGGTAGAACACGCTGCACTAGTATGATCATAAAAAACACAAGACAAATAAGTATGGAGGACACTAAGAAAGGCTAATCTAATCTAATCTAATCGAATCGAATTCCTTAAAGGACAACCAACACAATTTTTTTTGTTTCCTAACTGACATCAGAAAAACGATTTATAGCACTTAAAATACCCAAAACGCAGGATGATATTTTTAGTCAAATGCAAAACAGCAATAAAAATGAGTTAAAGTGTCCCAAAAATTTGTGTGAACTAGTATCAAATAGTAGTCTTGGTGCAACACACAACGATTCACCATCGCGTTATTTATGTGTTTTCCTTCTAATTACGCCATCAACACGGATCAACAAAGTTTTCAGACCAAACAAAGTACCCAAAATGCATTGTGTGTCACTTTCTCGGTCAGGGGCGTGCCTGACATGACGTCACGTCAGGAATCGTCACCAACTCGAAAACAAGACTTCCTAAATATTCATTGCGAGTCTTAAAACGTAAAATATAGCTATATGCGGTGGAGTCTTTGTAAAATACGCTCAGTAGAAGTAATTTCAAGCAATTTTACAAATTATGGACACAACGTGTCCGGAGGCGTCGGTTGTCCTGTAATGTAAGTGGTCCCTCTCAGGAACAACTGCGAGACAATGTGCCAAGTATCAAGTATACAGTGGTTTGAGTGAGTACATAGCTATCAGAATCAGAATAAAGGTATTCTGATTCTGATTCTGATAGTTGGAGCTACAATGATTTTAACGGGATGCCTGCCTGAGGGGAGTAGCTGGAAAAGGTGGTGGGCAGGGTGCGGAGGGTCCAGTATATAATTAGAAATAACAATTCTCCAGAATTTGTCTAAAAAGGCCTCTGCGACTCATCATTTCATCTTAAGTACAACTGCCAAGCTCTCTTCTCTACAGTTTAGTGATTATATGCGGCAGGAGTTTGTCTTTTTATTTATTTTTTTGGTACCTCGTATGAAGAGAATTCGCTGATTGACATTCAAAGAATAGATGGGATTGCAGGGGTCAGCCAACTGATGATGAGCAGGAAGGCTCATGACGCACACCGTGGCATTGTTGACGACATCTTGCAGGAACATTTTCCCATTTCGGCGCACCACCAGTAACTTTTTCCAGAAATGCAAAAGAGAATAAAAACAAGTTTGGCAAAAGTTTGATTCAACATTTGCGCTTTCAATACAGTGTTTCCCCTACCAGGCCTTGAAGGAAGGATACAGATGCAATAAAAGTCGGCAAGTCGCCGCTGTCTTTTGGCCTGCGCATGAAATAAGGAATGAAAATTTATTTGAATCAAAATTGTCTGTGAACAATAAAACCCTTACATCTTGTATTCATTTTGAAATAAGTAGTGTTTTGTCATGTCGAATCTATCGGCCATTACAAACTCATCTTTGGGTGGGAATGAATTAGGGGTCGCTGTAGAGAAGACAACGGGTGGGCCAGGGGAGTGTGTAAAAAAAAAACAGCCTATGTAGCAGAAAAACTCCTTTATGTGCAATACTTTCTGTCAAATTGCCAAACGAGGTATTTGCATTGGCACAAAAAAATGATGCACTCGTTTATATGCTGAGCCCACGGTACAAAATGTCAGGCCCCAAACGTATAGAAGGGTTAAAATGATCATCTACGGGTTCAATATTTTCAAAGAATGAAAAGCTCTGGAAACCTTGGAGACAGCTGCTCAGTGCTGGTCGTTGCTCCTCGGCCGGTGCTGATGACGTGAACGGCTCCGCTCTCACAAAGCGTCACAAGGTGGATTTCACCCGCAATTAAAGTTTGTGTATTATCGGAGCACGCGGGCCAGTAATCCACAAATTGCTGCCTGAGGAAGGCACTGTCTGTTGAGACTCCGGTGATGGACAACGGAGAGCCTGAGGCAAGATAAATATGACAAAGTCACAATCACACAGCCTCGTAGCTAAATTGAAGGGATTCACATTGTCTGTTACCTTAGCAGTCAATCAAACGCTTTTCTTTCCACAAACTGATGTAGCCTCATTATAGTGTTTCGCCTGAGTTCCTTGGAGGGGGGCAGCTAAATATATCTTTCGTCAGGTCACGCTATCATAAAATGTGCAGCTGCGTACCAGAGCTGCAGGGGGGCTTCTTTCAGATGTCACAGCAGCTGGCTCGGATAAACACACTCTATTTTTTATTTATCTTTGCCACTAAAGTGAAATTTGGAGCTTATAGTTTTTACACTTCATCAAAAAGTGTCCACATAGAGTCTAACGGGCACCCAATGACAGCCTTAGCTCATGAGATCAAACCGAAAAGGTTTTGACATGCATCCATTTTCCGACATGCTTATCCTGACATGTTAAATGCCGTTTTTGAGGGTTTCAATTTTAAAATCCCATAAAGAAAAAAAAGGGTGGCTTGGTGGACCAGTGGTTAGCATGTCGGCCTCACAGTGGGGAGGTCGCAGGTTTGATCCCAGCCTTCCTGTGTGGAGTTTGCATGTTCTGCGCATGCCAGTGTGGGTTTTCTTTGGGTGCTTCGGTTTCCTCCCACATTCCGCAAACTCTTTCACTGCCATTCCCGAATTTATTCTGGAAGTGAACATGGAGCGCCATTCTGAATGTGTTCGGGTTTTGTTTTTTTCTTGTGGGGAGGGGGGACGATAAAGCACTGGTAAGACCTCTGGCAATGTTTTTCCTCCCACGAGGGGGCAGTGTTTGCCTTCATTTCAAGCTGATATAACTCCAGACCCATATAATTTAGGAAATAGCTTTTTTTCTGATAAAAGAAGAGAGTCTAAGGTTTCATACGTTGCATTGTTGCAATGTTTATGTAGTCCTAAAACTTAATATTCTGTTGGTCCTGGAATTTGAGTGGAAATGACAAAAACCCTTGCACAGGAGTGGACACATTTTTGCACGTTTGGCAATGAATGAGTTGATGGAACCCTCTAAATTGTCCCTAGTTGGAAGTGTGAATGTGGATCTTTTCTGGCACGTCTCCTAAATCAGTGATCCCCAACCTTTTTTGCGCCACGGACCGGTTTAATGTCAGACAATATTTTCACAGACCGGCAGATAAATACAACAAAATAAAATGATACGACAGGCATGGAAACTGTTTTTTTTCTTTCCTTTAAATACAATAAACGTGAATCCATTGTGTATTTTCATCATTTTTCAAAATAAAACATAGTTCGGACTCAGATAATAAATAAAATGGAAATTATGTAAATTATTTATTCTTTCTGCGCGGCCCGGTACCAAATGACCCATGGACCTGTACCGGTCCGCAGCCCGGGGGTTGGGGACCTCTGTCCTAAATGTCAACAAAATGGCTTTCAAAGATGATTCACATGCAATCAAGATAAAAAAATCACTTGGAATTCCAACTTCTTTTTTTACAGTATTTTGTAAAAATGAGATTGTATTAATTTGATTATTGATTATGGATATACTCACCAGACAGCCTATCCCAGACACACAGCAAATCATTGCTGAGGCCAAGCGCAATGAAACGAGTGCACCGACTGACGGTGGAGCAGATAATTTCAGCTGCGTTAGGCCAAAGCACCAAAGGGGGCTTTTCAGGATCTGCTCTGCAACACAAGAGGTCATAGATGTGAGTGACGCAGGACTTCAGCTTTTGCATGAATGATGACTGTCAAGCTGTATTGTATCTGCATTGACCTGGTTTGGCTTTTGGGGTTTTGGATAGTATCAGGTAGAGAAGATTGTAACTTCCGTTCCACCAAAAACAAACAGCGTACGGGGATCCTATGAGATGGGAGGGATTGATGATATTTCCTGGAAATAACTGAAAATCACAATTATTCAGTCGATCGTTGATTTATTTTTGATTTGAAATCATTAGAATGTAAACAAATATTGAGATAAAATAAATTATATTAAACACTAACGCTTTAGGTTTGTTTAAGATGAAACATAATATATATAATAAGAAGAATATAATCTTTTTTTTTTTAAGTTTATAAATTGAAGTCTGGCTTTCTTGTATAAAGAAACAGTGCATTGGAGTTTACTTGCCATATACATTGTAAATTGCCTGGTGTGACATTGAAATGTACAATTTCAATACAGCTTGCTGTCACGTTTCGGTTTGCGACCAACTGGTGGCACTGACGGGCCACACCTGCAGCTGAACAGGTGATGGTCGTTTTAATCAGTGGCAGTTAAAAGGACTCCCGGCACAAGCATTCAGTGTCGGGTCATTGTTTGTTTCACCCTGTCAGGTTTGTTTTGTCATGTTTTACTAATAGGGCGCTCGGTAGTCGAGTGGTTAGCACGCTGACTTGACAGTGCAGAGTTTGTGAGAGAAGAGACCCGGTTCGGCCTCCCTATGTAAAGTTCGCATGTTCCCCCTGGGCCCGCGTGGGTTTTCTCCGGGTCCTCCGGTTTCCTCCCACATTCCAAAACATGCATGGCAGGCTGATTGAACACTACAAATTGTCCCTAGGTGTGAGTGTGAGAGCACATGGTTGTTTGTCTTTGTGTGCCCTGTGATTGGCTGGCAAATTCAGGGCGAATTCAGGGTGTTCCCCGCAACTCTAATGAGGAATAAGTGGTACAGAAAATGGATGGATGGATGTTTTACTTAGTTTTGCTGGCTACAATGGACCTTTTTGTTCGGATGACTGTTGTTTGAGATTTTTTCCTGCCGACTTTAATACAATTTGTAAATACACCCTCCTCCTCACTCCTGGTTGCTTTTTTGGGGTCCACCACCACCACCTCGCAAAGCGTGACACTTTCAAGTACACATGATGAACTCAAGCATGCTCACAATAGTCTTAGAGATTGTTAAATGAACACTATTTGAACATTATTACTCATGCATAAGTCGTTTTATTGTTTTTTTTTACCATTATGTCTTCTCTGACACAAACCTGGCTTTGCTTTTTCCTTTTCGCAAGAGTGAGCACAGCGTAGAAGAAAGTGTGCAGTGCATTGTCTGGAAAAGAGTCAGCCCAATTAGCAGCAGACTGTCAAGAGTACCCTGTGCAAGCTTTTGTTTTACCTTGGCGGCTCGCTTGTTTCATCCAAAACTAAAAAGTGAGACAAGATGGTGGGGGGCTCTCGTGTGGTTGCCGCTAATCAACAAAAAACATGCCAGGTTATTTTCTACATTCTCCAGTAGATTGTGTTTTTTTAAGATAATAATACCTGTTGATGGATTGACTCTATTGACACGAACAGAAGATGACCATTTCATGTTTGCTGAAATTTTGGGATCCTGGAAAAAAAAGTGCAATTATGATTCAAATTGGTCCATGTTTCATTCAAAAATATTCATATACATATAATACAGAGTACAGTGGACCCATAGATTCGCGGGGGATAGGGACAACTGTGAAAAGTAAAAAGAGTGGGGTGGAGGGGATTATTCTTTAAACCACAAAAATTCTGCGAAAAAAAAACATTGAAAATGCTTTTTCTACAAGAAACGGGACAAATAGGGAAAACTTTTTAAAACTATTAGTATTGCGGGAATCAAATATGCAAATCCCTGGTGTCAAAATGTGAGTATGCAGGAGTCCACTGTACAATAAAGTGGGGGAGGGAGGCGATGCAAAAAATGTCTGATTTTGAAGGTCAATTTTTTTTCACATGTTATATCATGTTCTATGATACAGTATAGAACATATTGAATCATAATGTTTGCTCTACTCAATAGTACTCTACCGGTATTTATAATATCAAACTCGACTACCTTTAACTCTCTCAGCCAGTCCTGAATGGGAAAGTAATAGATTTCGAGCCAAATTTCATTGTTGTCTGAAAAGGAGACATTGAATGTTATATTCAAATATGAAATCTGAATTCAAACTACAGAAACAATGATTGATGAAAATGAAAATAACCCAACTTACTCCTCATTATTATCACACCATGTTCTCCTCCTTCACATAGTTCGAAAGACAAGCAAACACTTTTCTTGTTTATATCATCCTAACAAAACGAAACAAAAGTGTATCAAATACTGTACCCAATTTGTAAGAATGTAACCACAGCACTGTTTCCGCAAAACTCACCATCATGTTAATAACAGTAAAGGGATAAATGTTTTCTAAGTTAAACACAAAGACTCTGGCAATACCTGAGGAGACACCGTTTTCACAATTTAACTTTCATTGGCACTGAAGATGTAGCCTACACACAAATGATGTCATGCAGAATGTGCAGTTTAAATGTCATCAAATGACACAGGACGGACGAGTGCATAAGACTAACCCATATCGTCAATTGTGCTGAGCAAGTAAGCAACGTCACTGATGCGGATCATTTGAATAGAAGTAATCTCCAGCCCGTCTTGTAGCCACACGGACTCACTGCTCAGACTACTAGCATGCCACACAGAAAAGCCGCCGGAGTGACCCAGGCTGAGGTACACGCCATCATCTGAAGATGACAGGCAATTGGTGTTATCTGGAAGCTGCAGGATGGCACAGACAACAGTCAAAACAAGGTGGACACAGTATTTTCATTGAAAAGAAATGCAGCTCTGAGAATATATTTCATTTCAAAATATATCCCTGGCCCATACTGTCTGAAATTGATTTTCCATGTTGTATCCTTCATTCGAAAAAAAAAAAATGCTGTACTGAAATGGATGTCTTTTGTTTGTCTGTCGCGGTAGAGGTCTGTATAATATGCAACAGATTGCGAGAATGCATTGTGTGATCCAATACATTAAAGGACAACGGACACCATATTTGTTTCCTAACTGACATCAGAAAAACGTTTTATAGCATCTAAAATACCCAAAACACGCAGGCTGATATTTTTAGTCAAATGCAAAACACCAATAAAAATGACTTAAAGTGTCCCAAAACTACTTAAAAATGAACTCAGAAAGTTTCAGTTTCAGAAGGCCTCGCCCTCTTGTTCGTGATGTCACGCCAGGACATCTTGCCTTGCTCTCAAATGAAAACAATGTCTTCAAATTCAGAGAAGATGCTTTCTTGTTACTCATCCAGTTATGTATATGATACAAATAGTTCTGAAGATGACAGCATAAATGTTTGCAATCGATTAATGAAGTTCTTCAGACTCATTTTGAGGCGTCTGGACTCCAGTGTAGCGCCCAGAAGATGCACAAGATGGTGCCCAAGCTCTGTTGGAAATGGGCTGATTTGTCTGCTGGGAGTTTGTGTCAACTAGTATCAAATAGTAGTCTTGGTGCAACAAACAACAATTCACCATCGTGTTATTTGTTTTTTCCTTCTAATTTTGCCATCAACACGGATCAACACGAAGTTTTCAGACCAAACAAAGTACCCAAAATGCATTGTGTGTCGCTTCCTCGGTCAGGGGCGTTCCAGACATGACGTCACGTCAGGCATCGTCATCAACTCGAAAACAAGACTTCCTGAATATTCAGCACGAGTCTTAAAATGTAAAATATAGCTATATGCCGTGGAATCTTTGTAAAATAAGCTCAGTGGAAATCATTTGAATTGATTTTTCAAATTATGGACACAACTTGTCCAGAGGCGTCGGTTCTCCTTTAACTCATTCACTGCCATTCACGAATTAATTTGGGAATTGAAAATATGATATGGAGGGCAATTCCCGAATTTGCTCGGGTTTGTTTTTTATCATGCTTGGGTGCCGATGTTTTTTTCTTTTCCACAAGGAGGCTGCGTTTCCCTTTTTTCCATGTAGGCGCTTTGTTTCAAATGTATTGCATTGTATTTTGGACAGCTGCCCTCATTTCAAGCTCATATAACCCAGAACCATAACATTTAGGAATTATTATTTTTTCGGATGAAAGAAAAGTGTCCAAGGTTTCTAACACTGTATTTAATGTTTATGTTTATGCGGTCCTAAAACTCAGGATTTTGTGGGTTCTGAAATTCAAGTGACAGTGACAAAAATCCTGGACACATTTTTGCATGTCTAAGTGAATGAATTAATTAATGCAGTTTTCCTATATATACACGTGTTGGTGTTATTTGTAGTTGTAGTGAATTCGTGTCAAGATTTAACTGTCATGTTTGTTTGTTGGCATATCTTCTTGCTTTTTTTTTTAATCAGTTACGCAATAAGTACTTGAAATGGGACCAAATCAGATCGATACTATCGATTCGATACCTGGATGGCTATTTTGTATCGGTACTCACCAGTCCAGATTCAAAATATGGTTAAAAATAGTTGACTGAATCAACACCACTGCTTAAGGAAAGGGAAATTGAAATTCCTTACCTCTGTGGCAAAGGTCAAGTGAAACATGGGAGGTTTCTTGATGAATTTCCTTGCACTGGCAGCAGTTGTCATTTCTGACTCTGCTGAAGTGTTTCTGTTGTACATGGACAACCCTAATAAAGAAAATCACACGACTCACATATGCCTTGAAAAGAAATTCTGCCTGGTTAAGCGAAAGGGATTTAAAACTGTCATACTTGTAAAGTTGCGTTAGCTAAAGCCAACCGTTGAGAACACAAAGCTAACTATCAGTACGTAGCACGATGCTATTTATTGCGACGCTTGTTTACTTACCAATTTGAGGTGGCCTTTTAAAACAGATTTTTTTTGAAGCGCGGTGTTGAAATTAGTCGCCTGCGGATTGAGACGACGTTTGAATAACTAATAATTTAGTGTGCGCGCACTTGTCGTTTTGACAATAGCGTATCCATGGAAACGACGTCCTGGTGTTGTCGTTGTGGAATGTCGTCGTGGGTGAGGGCTCGGAAACAAGCAACAGGTCAACTGCCATGAGAGCAGCTGTGTTTGGCTGGAGACTGTTACAAGCATATACACTTTTTACTTTGAAACCACAAACTTGACTAGAAACCCCACCTTTGAATTCACGTGGAAATTATGTTTAAAAAAGTGTATACCTACATTTAAAATACGTCCTGGTTATATATGGCCTTTTCCACAATCTTCAATGTTTTAAAATGTCCGCGTCGAATAGAATTTGGTATGATATACTGTAAAATAGAGACGATGGCTTTCCAAATAACAGGGTGGTAACAGAATTATTCCACACGCGTTTGCTCTGAAAGTAGGAGATTTGTCCCCAATGCTGTGAATGCTGGCTTCCACTGGCAATGTAAAAGGGACAACAGTTTGAGTGGCATAAGGCGAAAAGGTTATTTAGCTACCTGTCTGAGTGATTCGATAACATCATGTGACCTGTAATCTGAAAGGCTGGCAATAGGGGACAGAAGAGGGCTGTCTTAAAATAAACACATCAGCAGTTCCGAGAAATGTACTTTGGAAAGAAAATTTTACTTTGTTCCACTTGACTGTATAGAAGGAGGAAATCTAATCATGCTGCCTGATATTTTCCACCAGTTGTCAATTATGTGAGAAAGTGAAAGAGTGCACTCAATAAATATTTAAGTTTAGGGTTGGGGAATCTCTGGGTTGGCGATAGGATTTAACCTCGCCTTCAATTTCCCTTCTAAAAACAACAACAACAACCTTGGGGTGTCAGAACCAGGGTTGGACACAGTTGCAGAGTTCAAAGTACAAAGATATATTTGATGATCAGCTACTGACAACTCAAAACGGCAAGGCTCTGGAAACAAGGCAAGTGCTGGACAAAATTGTGGCGAGAGGCTGGAGCACGAAACAAGGTAAAAGGGGGAAACAGGTAGAAAGGCTGACACGGTGGAAGGGTAATTGTCCTAAAATGAGAGAAAAGTTATTCTTTCAAAATAAAAGAAGCAGAAAACTTTCACCACAGTGTGACACGGAGAGAGACTGAATCTGCAGATGCATGTAGCAATTGAAAGCATGTTTGATGATTGCATCGTATATTCTCTATACATTTGGGTTGGAGGACTTTATACAAAATGAACAAGAAAACGTTCCACCACTCCTAATTGAAGTGAATTTCAGAGAACATCATGAAGGAAAATGAGCTGCAATTAAACAGTAGAATGAATGAAGAAGTGTTTGTAACTATACAAATATAAAATTTACCTTGATTATATCATCCCAAAAAAAAAAACAGAAAAGTCAATGCTACGGCAAAAAATAAAAATAAAAAAATAGACGAAAAGAGGCACTAGCTGAGCCGTAGACCAGAAGGCTTTCTTGGAACACTTGAAAGGAGGCATCTTAGTAAGCTCTTTGGATTTCCATGAACATGGCTTCCAATGCTTCTGGTGGATGCACTAAGATGATTTTGCAGAGTTTAATGTTTCTCTCTTTGGACCATTTTTGGGGGTGGATCAACATTAAAAAAATACAAATAAAAAACATTTCCATCACTTGTGGACCAGATATTGTTTGTGAAAAAAAATCCTCTTGATTTACTGAATCCAATGTGAAGGGAGAACCGATGCTACGAGGAAGTCCGAGAGACGTCGTAGTCCACGATGAGCTGCTTGATGAACGACAGTTTCTGGTGCAGATATTCACAACGCTTCTTCTCTTCCTGGTAGTCTGGAAACTTCTGTGGAACAGAGTCAACCTACATCATGACTGTGCATCTCCCAGGACAGAAATATATGAATATTTTATGACATTAACTGAACAACTTACAAACGTCAAATTTATGAAAATTAAACCTTATAATAAGCACTATTTTCATAATACACACCCACCATGGCTGGCGGAGTGATCTTCGGCGGAAGCACACAACCGAACAGCATCAGAGGTTAAGTTACCAATAGTCCTTATGGAAGGTGACGCTCCTTCCATAAGCCATCAACAACCATCAAAAAGGTGAATAAAACTTTATTTTACAGCACAGTTTATGTCTTTAATTACAGTCCTCATGTAATGCGCCTCTCTTTCCAAACAGCAATTCCCTTTTAGCTTCGACCTCCAACGCCATTCCATCAAGCCATAAATGACCATCACAAATGTAAATAAAGTGACTTTATGATACAATGCAGTGTATTTCTTTCATTACAATACAATAGCACATTTATTATACATAGAATAAGGTATGTTGTGTGTAGTTTTAAGGCTTATTTAGTTGAAAAGAATATTTCATGGAAACCCATTTTAATGGTTTCCTATGGGATTTTTTTTTTGAGATATACACTTTTCGCCTTCCACACTCTGTCTGGGAACCAATTAAGTTCGTAAGTTGAGGTCTCACTGTATTGGATTGTATTTTGGACGGCCACCCTCATTTCAAGCTCATAAAACTCCAGACCTATATAATTTAGGAATTAACTCTTTTTTTGAAAGAAGGGAGCCGAAGGTTTCTTACGCTACATTGAATGTTAATGTAGTCCTAAAACTCAATATTCTGTGGCTCCTGGAATTCAAGTGACAATGACAAAAACCCTGGCACTGGAGTGGACACATTTTTGCACATGTCTGGCAGTGAATAAGTAAAGAACGTAGGACTCTGCTAAGTGCAAACAATGGTGGGAATTGATAGAAATAAAAATGTGCATTGTTTATTTAACAAACGATATTGTGATTATTGTAAGATCCAGGTGTCAAAGTTAAAGCCCGGGGGCCAAATCTGGCCCACCACGTAATTTTATTTGGCCCGCGAAAGCAAATCAAGTATGCCAAGTGCCATGATCGTAGTTTAAGTCCGAACCAAAATTTCAAATTGTCGTATGTAAACCGCAATAACAGTCATTATTCTTGACTTCCGATTTTAAAAGTAGTTCTTCATGAATTTGTTGTGCGTTCTTTATGTAATATACAGAGGGGATCAAACATTCTAATGGGTTCCCCAAATTCATACCACCCCTCGAGAGGAAACCGTAACTACAATGTGGCCCGCACCAAAAAAATGACTTTGACACCCCTGTTGTAAGAGATAAACGAATATCATTAGTCGGTTAGCAAACTGATAGGTCGATACATGAATCAGTGCAGTGTAGTTCGAGGAGGCTTTCAGTTTTAAAAGGGTTGGTGACCTTCATATTTCTACCGAAAATAACCTACAGCGGTCTAAAACATGACGCACCCCAATTAATAAAAAGCACCACACCTCAAATGGTTGCCTTTTATCTCCACCCTGGTCGAATAAAAAAAACAGGCGATACCAGTATGTGCCTGTAATTACTTTTACGAGGCATCTTTAGAAGTCTATAAATAATAATAAATAAAAGTGCTGCTGTACAAAGTTCAAAACGCATTCACAATTTCTTACCTTTCGATACTTATTGTATTTTTCTAAAATCTGATCTTCCATGACCTATTAAAAGCAAAACATAATGTCAACATCGCAGTACGAAACTCGTCAACATCCACTACTATGAAGCAAACTTGAAGTTTGATTTTGGATGCAGACGCACCTTGTGTTCTTTCGTGCCGGGCGACATGCTTTTGATCTTGGATGCGAGCTGAACAAACATGTGAGTGATGGTAGCAATTCGGGTGTGTAGGTCTTTGTACTCGTCGTACTCGGCGCTGAAATCATCCTGGTAGCGTTGTCGCTGCGCCACGCTTGTGATCCTGACGTACATGCTGAAAATGGGCACCTCATTTAGTATGTGCCAGTAATCATAACATTGGGAATATCAACACAGAATACCATGACATGCTTTGCTTAGATCAGGGGTCGGGAACCTATGGCTCGCGAGCCATATATGGCTCTTTTGATGATTGCATATGGCTCGCCGATAAAACTAAAATATGTATTTACTTTTTCGTTTCGTCGTTTTTTTTTCGCCGTTCATTTCCCGTTGGGGCTGCAGTTGGCGGAAAGCGCAATTTTGATTGGATGACACTGATCTAGAATGGCCGAAAGCGCCATGTTGATTGGATGATAGTGGCCGTCATGTTGAAACAGGTAAACGCCCCTTTAACTGAGCCCAACGAGTGCACTTCAGTGTGAATACACCGGTGTGTGCGGGGAACCGCATCGGGTGGGAGTGAGCTGGGGGGTGACGCAGCCTCCCTGGAAGTGTGACAGCGGGCGTCTGCGGAGGTCTTCAAGCCGGCTTTTGATCACCGAATGCGGGCGTGCACAGGGGAATCTCGGCCTGTTCCTTTTGAAATATTTTCAAAGTGTTTGAGCTCCAGCAAGACGGCGAGGAGAGAAAATGTTCTGATTCTAATTTGCAATGAAACAATACCATCGATGAAACAGTCGAATGTCAGTGACATTTTAACCCCATGTTTAGCCCCATGTTAACGTTAGCATCAACATACTTCTGCGAGAAGTAGATTGCAGATAGCAAGTGTGGAAGCTTATGAGCCGTGTGCAGGCTAGCTAGCAGTAACTTCGCCTCTGGACCGGCAAATTGAATTTCATTCCGATCGTTTTCCTGGAATTTTACCAAACACGAGGAACGGAAAACCATGTGCGCGCGCGCGTGCGTGTGGCTCTCGCTGAAAAACATTTCTAAATATTTTACTTTTATGGCTCTCTTAGTCAAAAAGGTTCCCGACCCCTGGCTTAGATTAATACCACCAAAAAATGGGCTGCTGCAACTCCGTTTTCTGGCACAAGATGGCAGCAGCTGACAGATTTTTCTTTCCAAACAAACTATTATTTGAAACTCAATCGATGGTGGTGAGGACACCGTTGCCTATCCGAGCTGTCTTCTGGACTTAGGCTGGGCGCACCCTGAACTGGTTGCCAGCCAATGGCGGGGCGCTTATAGACGAACAACCATTCACGCTCACACTCCCATGTTGCTACAATTTAAAGTGTCCCATTAAAGGACAACCGACGTCACTTTCAAAGTCCCGCCCCCTGTTCGTGACGTCACACCAAGACGTCTTACATTGCTGGAGAATCAAAAAAATGGCTTCAGATTCGGAGAATATGCTTTCTTGTTACACATCCAGTTATGAATATGATTCAAATAGTTCTGAAGAGGAAAGCATACATGTTTGCAATTGATGAAATAATTTATTCCATGCCATTTTGAGGCAACATTGGGGGGAAATGTCTCACCCAAAAAGAGGCAGAAAATGGCCACCGGTGAGGAATGAATCAGCCCGTTTCCACAGGCTGATAAATTCCTTATATGGAGCTTGGACGCCCTCTTCTGGCTCTTTCTGGTGCAACACGAGGTTTTTGCCCCTTGTATAACATTGAAAAAAAAATCATTTGTACAAAAAGGCCTCTTTCTCAAAGCGCTAGACACCTCACCCCATTCACAGTTGGATATCAATAGAAATATGGATATGAATTTTGAAGTTTCCAGTAAAATATTGTAAAATATGCAAAATCACAAGAAACATTTTGTCCACACTTACCTCACATAATCCGGTTTCTCTGCCAAATCCAAGCCATTCGTGATGTCACAATCTAAAAAAGACATAAAAAACACACACAAGATTAAGATCTGAACAACACAAGAAAGTAAAGTCACCCACTGTGCCGAACACTTAAAAATGTTCATTTGAAAACTCACAGGTGAGAGGCATCAGGGGAGGTGTCACTTTAGGGAGTCAAAGAACTGTTGTCGAGTGAGTCAGGAACATAACAGGCACAACACTCCAGAGAGCGAGACAGAGAGACATAGAGAGTGCGAGAGATAGAGAGAGAGAGAAAGAGAGCAAGAGAGAGACAGCGAGAGAGAGAGAGAGAGAAAGAGAAAGAGACTGAGAGAGACAGACAGAGAGAGAGACAGAGAGAGACAAAGAGACAGCGAGACAGAGTGAGAGAGAGAAAGACAACAAATTTGAGACAGAGAAAGAGAGGAGAGAGAGAGTGAGAGAGACAGAGACACAGAGAGACAGACATAGAGAGACAGAGAGACAAAGACAGAGAGACAGAGACAAAGAGAGACAGAGACTGAGACAGAGAGACACAGAGAGAGAGAGAGAGAGAAACAGAGAGACAGAGACAAAGGGAGACAAAGAGACCCAAAGAGAAACAAAGAGAGACAGAGAGAGAACGACAAAGAGAGACAAAGAGAGACAGTGAGAGACAGAGAGAGAGAGAAAGAGAGACAAAGAGAGACAGAGACACAGAGAGACTGAGCGAGACAGAGAGAAGAATATACACCCAATGTCATCTACTCTAAGATCCAATCTTTTACTTTATTAACGCGGGAAAAATAATGTCTTGCAATTGGTACATTTTGGCACATTTGTGCATGCAATCACCTCAGAGGACAGAAATGGCAATATTGCGATTTTCTTGACACGTGCCTTATTTTCAGTTGTTCTGGCAATTAGAAAAGAGTGCATACGATGACGCTACAATTTTGAACGCTGGTGCATCCTCAACCAGCATAAGACCCACAGTCTGTTTATGATTATGCATGTAATATGCAGCAGACTGAGATGTGTTTTGTAGCCGCGTGAACAACAGAAACATCTCGGTATGCTGCAAGTGCATTTCCACATGACAAAAAATAAATGATCCTTTTTTTAAATTATTTTTTTTTAAAAGAGCCTTACTCTCAAGTTTGTCCCGCTCATGCTTGAGATCTGGACTCCCCTCTGACCATTTTTTGTCCTGTTGGTCTTTTAATCTTTCCCGCTCCTTGTCTTTGTGTTTTTTTGATTTTTTCTTCCTTTGCTGCTGCGGGCATTCCAAGTCTGCCCGAGGTAGGTCGCGGCCTGTCGCTTTGGTTTTCTGCTGGTTGGTCTCTGGTACGTCGTGGGTACTCGACATTTTATCCTCTGCAGGAGAACCGTGCTGGTGGTTGCTCACATCGCTCACTTGGAGATCAGGTTTAGTGTGGAAATGAAGAGGATCAGCGATAGGTGCTGCCTTATTGTTTAAGAGACCGTTCATAAACGGCTGCGGTTGTGTCCTTTGATCAATTTGTCTTTGTCTCTTTGCGGCCAGAGCTTGGAGACTGCCTGTCGGCACGGGGCGTTTCTGTAAGAACGACAGCGATGCATTATTCATGACATCAAATAAATAATAGATAAAAAATGAGTATTACATAAAAAAATAGTCAGCTCTGAGTCACATACTGCCTCTCTGTCATGTGGTGTTCCCCAGGGCTCAATTTTGGGGACCATGTTGTTCTTACTATACCTCCTCCCTTTGGGTTCAATCTCAAAGAAACATATTTCCTTCCACTGCTATGCAGATGACTGTCAGATCGATGTCCCACTGAGGGAAATCAAAACCTGGATGGCACAAAAACGTCTTGAACTTCAATGAAAAGAAGTGATACTGTTTGGTCCCAGTGGCCCATGTTCATCTCATAGTGTAGACTTGGGCCCCCTTGCTCCTTATCTGAAGTCAACATTCTCAAACACAGGTCTTAAACTGGACAGAAACTTTAAACTTGACCGACAAATTGGTGCTGTTGTTAAATCCAGCTTCTTTCATTTGAGACAGTTGGCTAAAATAAAACCTCTTCTTTCTTATGAGCACCTTGTAGCACTAATTCTTGCCTTTGTCACATCTCTGCTCACTTACTGTAAAGCGCTTTACTTTAGAGTCAACCAATCCTCCATGAAGCGTCTCCAGCTGGTCCAGAATGCTGCTGCTCACCTCTTGACTGGTACTCATAAGAGGGAGCACATAATTCCTACTCCGGCATCCCTTCACTGACTCCTTGAAAATCTGGAAGTTCTTTTCAAGAGCTTATTTGTCCTCAAATCTTTCAATGGCCTCAGTCCCTGGTGGTTTCTATCTTTGTGACTGCTTTATTTTCTGTATAAGATAGGTGTCCATGTTAAGCGCTTTGTTACAGCTTCGGCTGTTGTTAAAGCGCTATATAAAATCCTGGACCCAGCAGATTGCATGGAAGAAATCACCAGACTGGTTCAACGGGCATGAAGGTGGGCCCAGCAAAGCATTGTGGAGCGCAAGTAGGTCACAGTGAGACACGTACAGCACTGTGATCATCCACTGCATCCCGACCCATCCCCAGCCGTCTTGACTCTGTCTTGCCACTGGATTCAGATGGGCTGGGACGAGAGAGTGAGGCAGACGACATTGCGCAACTCTCCTTCACTATAATCAAACTCACGCGTAAGTCATCTTCACCTACCCCCATTCCCTTCCCTGAGTGAAGATGGCCATCTCTTGTCAAGGAGGACGAACACCATATAAAATCAATATGGATTGTGTTGTGTCGTGTTGTGATTGTGTGTTTGATGACTCACCACAACCGGATGCTTTGTCAAACTGTGATGCATCGGCGTTCTGTCCTCAGATGGTTTCACAATTGATTCATTGACTTGAGGATTCCTCCAATGGCCGTGCAGGTAAGGCGGCAACTTCCTAAAAATAGTTTCACAGATACATTGAAATGGCCTGATTTCATTTTTCCACGCATCAAACGCAAATCTGTCTTTTTTGAGACTCCAAAGCTGACAATCAAACACACCTTGACAATAACCTGTAAACGAGCTGTCGCTCCTCTTCGTTATAGCCAGGCCAGTCTCTCCGAACGTACTTGTAGAAGTCCTCTTTCAGGAGGTAGCTGCTATCTTTAGCGTTCACTTTTGCCACCTGAAAAACAGGTTTCTGGTTATCTTTCAATCAGTCTGTCAATTTTCATCTCATCTTTTTATTTTTGCATCCCAGAGTCGTCTACTGTTGTCTCAAGCGATACGCTTGTTGCAGTTATTGTAATGAGTAATTTCCAAACTTCTTCCCTTCACAGATTTCAATCTCGTCCCTAATGTGGTGAGACTCTGTGTCTGAAATTTATCGTAAATGAGCATGCTGCAGACATCCCGTCCCCAAAACAAACACGCCTGCAGAGATAAATACAGCACTGACCCAATTACACACAGGGGAACATTAGTCTGTGCAAAAAGTGGATGTATCCCATCACTTCTTTTTTTTGGTGCACCTCATCTGCTTCAATTCTTGATGATTTTTGTATTTCTCCATCTTTGTTCTTTCTGTATTGGTTTAGCCTTCAGTTTGGACGGACATATGATTATGAAAATTAAGGATCCACCGGGATGGATTGGATTGGATTAGCCATTGTTAATCTGCTTTGAAATTAATATTTCACAGCAGCAAAGTTATGAAAGTAAGAGGAAAGGAAAGGAAAAAGTAGAAAAACAAATAGAGGAGCTGCTGTAAAGGCAGCCACTCTTGCGGCGCCATCTTGAAGTCAACACAACAAAAAACGAAATAACAAATAATGTGACACAACCCTAAAGAGAAGTCATTCAATTTTAAGCATTTTCTGCACCCTTATTGTTGCATGAAGTAGTTCTAGATGAAAGAGGAGAGGATCAAAGTGTCCGTTTCACCAGTGGATCAGAGAGGTCATGGTGGATTTGCACGTCTGCTACAAGCTAAATTTTGAAAGCAAACACTGAGCTGTCGCATCCATTGACAAAAAGAGTTTGTCTCACATTCCCTGACCCACGTAAATCCGCTTCAATTCCAATCCGCGACAGTTCAACAAACGCATTCGGATGTGTACGAGAGTGGGTTTCGTTCATTTTGTGAGATCCTGAAAATAAAACCAATCTTGTGCTGTGATCTTATCTCTTTGCGCAGTGCATTGTAAAAGTCAACGTTTGCCCTTTTCTGCTGTGAATATTTACAAACAACCAATTTAAATTTATTTAAAGATGATTCTGATTCTGATTCTGATTTATATAGTTTCAGAGGTATCATTCAATGTTCTACAATCGAACACATCTGGCAAGTTAAGCTTTTTATAGCGATCGGCCAGAAAAATGTGATCCGTGCACCGCTAGTAAAATGTACTATGTCAACAAATAATGGCCTATCCACCAAAAGACCCTCCCACCTCACTTATCTGCAGGCAAGAAAATCACAACTCATGGCCATATTGGTAGAAATGTATATGTACCCGACGACGTAGCGTCCAACGTGTATATGCGCTTCCACATACCTCATCCAATATGGCTCCAAGCTCCGCCTTGTCCTTGGCACCAACCCGTTCTCTCTCCAACCAAAGCAGAAGCTCCGGCTTCCTGTAGGACTTGAGAGCCAGCAGATGAATGATGCGGTCCTTGAGGGGCTTCTGATAGATGGAGGCCATGCTGCTGCTCCATCGGCTGGGCGCCGGAGGTTTGCAGAAGCTGCTGTCTGACGCAGACGCAGTGGGCGGCCTCTTATGGATCTTGACGCTTTTTCCTGAGCCAGCGGACGGTACACAACAGCCTGCTTAGTCGCAAGTGGATATAGTGCACGATAATGAGCTTTATGAGTCCCCCCAAAGGCTGTAATTAGAATGCACATGGCATTTGAAATAATACAGAAATCGACATTTGAACAATCCTAGTGGAAAGAATTAGGAATTAATACATTAATTAGGACCAATCAATATTTTCACCATATTTACTGTGTCGTATGTAATTCTTTTTTTTGCTTTGGCTTTAATCTTTGTGTGTGTGTGTGTGTGTGTGTGTGTGTGTGTGTGTGTGTGTGTGTGTGTGTGTGTGTGTGTGTGTGTGTGTGTGTGTGTGTGTGTGTAATCATCCACAGAAAATGCAACAGTGAAAATAATTTAGCAGACAGCATGTCGAGCATGTTAGGGCATGAGTAAAAGCTATCTCGCCTCGCTAATCCTATTACACATTAATCCGCACCTTGAAGGTCACACAGTATGCGCTTCAATTTCAACCACAAAATGTGCGCTGCAACGTTATCTGTAATGCCGGGCCATAAATCACCGTGGCAAAACGTGACGCAAAAGACTGTATAACTCTCCTCGAGGTAATGACACGCCTTGTGATATGTGTTTCATCAACATATCCTAAAGCTAAAAGGGCAGGCAATACTGAGCACAGCTGTTGGAAGCTTTCACCACACGCATCTTCACCTTAAAAACAATTGTTACACAATTCACAAGGGCTAAGTTTGGTCAAAAGCATCCAAAGTTGAAGCAAGAGTCTGGAGCCCAGCACGACACGGGGGGTCTAACATTACTGCCAGGAAACAATATTGCGTAACTGCAGCAAGAACTGAAGAGGAATAAAAAAGAAGAAGAAAGGACCTGGCAAGTGCATAACGACAAGTTTGATGAATATGTTTCACGATGTTGCTGATTTGTAACAGATGAAGACGTGGAAATCAATTGGAGCTAAGAAGGAGCAATACCATGAGTTAGTTTTAACTCATTCACTGCCAGACGACGTGCAAATATGTTTCTACTCCAGTGCCAGGTTTTTTTTGTCATTTTCACTCAAATTGCAGGGCCCATATAATATTGCGTTTTAAGACTACATAAACATTCAATGCAGTTTAAGAAAGCGTAGACTCACACTTCTTTCATCCCCCTCCAAAAAATTATGTGAATTTGGTTGTAGAGTTATCTGCAGTGGAAGTGGAGACGTTTGTCCAAACGTAATTGCTGCCTCCACGTATCAGGAAAAACATTGCCAGAGGTCTGACTGGAGTTTGATCCGCAACCCCCCCGCAAGAAAAAACAAAACCTGAACAAATTCGGGAATGGCGCTCCACATCATGCTTTTCAATTCCAGAATAAATTCAGAAATGGCAGTGAATGAGTTAAAATGTTACATGCATTAAAAATATTACAT
The DNA here is from genome assembly GCF_051943395.1 of Hippocampus bargibanti. Taxonomy (NCBI): domain Eukaryota; kingdom Metazoa; phylum Chordata; class Actinopteri; order Syngnathiformes; family Syngnathidae; genus Hippocampus; species Hippocampus bargibanti. Next base: position 27,000,494 of record NC_142736.1, on the reverse strand, counting down.
GCATTAAAATAGTTTTTTAAATCCGTAAGATTATGGTTGGTCCTAAAAAAAAAAAATAACAAAAATAAATAAATACATGAAAAATAAACCAAGAACTGGATCTGCAACAATATTTAAAGTGGTCAAATGTCACTGTGGGCTAATTTGGGTTTTGCATTTCTATTTCTTTCGAATGGTTAGTGTGAACTTCAATTCCCCAAAAAAATGTAGAAAATCTATATCAGACCGCAGTAATATCAACAGTGATGTGTAAAAAAGAAAAGCCTCGAAAATTATGAGTAAATGTGCACTTAGTAAAATGTTCAAAGATATTAAAAACAGTTGTGTGAGTTGTTTTTTTCACTGCAAATTCTAAATGATTAATGACTCGGATAGCAAACTCATTTTTTTGCCACGGGTCACATGGTAGTTGCGGTTTCCTATCGGAGGCCATTATGAATTAGGAGAAGGCATTAGAATGTTTAATCCCCTCCCCATATTACAGACAGAGCGTACAACAAATTAATGAATAACTAGTTTTCAAATTTTAAGTAAACAATAATGACTGTTATTGTGGTTTACATACGATAATTTTAAGTTTTGGTTCGGAGTTAAGCGAGCATCATGGAATTTCACAAGTTTAATTTGCTTTCGCGGGCAGAATAAAATGATGTGGCGGGCCAGATTTGGCCCCAGGGCCTTTACTTTGACACCCGTGGTTAATGACATTTTATGGGGCTGCCATGGAAGTCGGTGTCAAAACCCATAACTTTCAGGTTTTACTCGATCGAGGGGAATACTTACTGGGATGTGTGGCTCCGGGTTTTATCTCGATGGCGGAACGGCTCCAGCTATCCTTCTCGACCTGAGACATCCTCTCGCGTGTCATCTGGTAAGAGTCCTCCGTGGCGCATATGGTGATCTTGTCCTGGATGACCCCTTGACCTTCCAATTGCTCGCGGCCATCGCTGCAAAACCAACAACACAAAAAAATAGCGGCTGAGCCACGGGAGCTTTAAATTGTCAACACCGTGAAGACAAAGTCCAGTGAGCACAGCGGCATACCAACATAGACTCGGGGGCAACAGGGTATGCTTTGCAGCGGGAGGTTGCTCTATGTTATGTCACAGGCTGGATATAGCACGGCGTGCTACATGGTTAAAAAGACAAAAGGTTCAAGGCGGGATAAGGCCTGTGGAAAACTTTGAGCTTGGCTCTGTCAAACTTGGCTGCAAACGGTTGCCTTGCAAAACTCTTCTAGGACAAAAGTCATGCGTCACACACATAATCGTGGTTCAGCTTCATTTGCACGCATGACTGCTCACTTTTGAGCCTCCTCTCCTGGAAATATCAATTCACTTGTGGGGACAAAGCAAGCCAAAGACATGAGAGGGGGAGAAAAAAATAAATACGGTCTGAGAAACAAATGTCATTGATCTTATGAGAAAATTACAAACACTGGACTCATGGAGCTCTCGCTGTGCAGCAAGAAACGGAAACAACTCCATAAAACTATTTGATCGGGAGTCAGGCACGAAACGGTTGATCCCAACTTGCACAAAGGAGCTAGCAGTTCCTTGCGATGACGTTTATAGACAGCTGAAGAATTGTGAAGGGGGGAAAAAGGTGGAAGTGTCCCAAACGCAGGGAGTTTTGATTTTCAGACATTTTTCATTGCCCGTGCACTGCAAAAGACACAGGGTTTATTTCAGCAAGAAATGCTGTGTGTAAAATTAAGTGTCATTCTTAATCATCGGTGTACTTTGCAGTTAGTATGTAACATAGGAGTATATGTTCACATCAGAAGAGTCCTTTGGTCCGCATGTTTGGCTCGGTTCATTTTCACATTGTACTTTTTTTGCACGTTAACGATATCCTTCAAACACTGATGCGTGCGTATGATAATCGTTGCTCCCATTGGCACAGAAATGACCAAGGCGGCAGGGAAAATACAAAACCCAGAAATGAAGGAAAACATGCAATTACGACATGCCTCATTTTGATTCAATGTCTTTTTGTTCTTATTTCGGCTGCAAAATAATTCTGAGTGTCAAGAGCAGCTCATTCAAAGCACATTTTGCAATGCTATTTTTCTACATTTTGGAACAGCGGGAGGAGCGCCTGCTCTGCGTGCTTTGACCCACATCATGCTGGCAGCGGTGTGGCTAAACAAAAGACGAAGGATCACGGACTGTGTTGGATCAACATTTTCTCTGGGCTAATATTTCCAAATAGTGCAGGTGTGAATACACTCTAAGACTAAGAATGGAAGTGCTTTAAATAGAACAATCTTTCTTAACTCTAAAGAAATCAAAGGCACTTAAACACTTTGGGAGTCCCCTACATTTGTCATCACGTCGTACCTTGAAACATATTGATGGATGCAGTCAAAGCTGGCCTGTGGTTGGTCTTTGCAGTCGCTGGATAAATAGAAGGAGAAGACGCGAAGCGCATTGGGCGATTCTGCTGTGGGAGCTGGCAGCTTAATGTACTATGAAAGAAACAAGAGGAGCAACGTAGGTGACTCGAAAAGAGAAAAAAAAGGACACAAACATACAATATTTGTTGACAGAGACAACAAGAGACGTCAGAAAATAGACATCAGCTGTGTGTTTCTGAGACTGGAATAAAAGCTTTATTGCACCATTAGCAGCCCACTGCACAAGTTTCTACGTGCAGGCTTTTACTTGCAAGTCTTTAAACAATGTGCGCTGCTATTACAGCGATTTCATCTGGAACCTTGTAAAAGTTACACATCAGCTTGAAAAGACTACGCAGGTGGCTCATCTCAGCGTGTGACATAACACTTTGATAGGACTGTGTACTCTTTACCGCTGCGATGCACTTTTAAAGATTGAAAACAGTAGGTTACAGTAATTCTGGACGTGGTTGTAAGAGACAGAGGACAGAAAAAAATTCTTCCTGCAAGACTGTTTTACTTACATTTTGTGAACGCAAATAATTGGTCAAGCCGTCAACATGTTATTTTGAAAGATAAATACAACAAGTCAAAATAAAATGAGTTAAGTTTACTAAAACAGCAAGTCTACTAAACAGCAAATTGTTTGTTGTGTTTGTCAACATTATTCCAGTGGTGATTATTTGGAAATCCATTATTTTATAATAAAAGCAAATTTTCATTGTGGCTCTTGGTATCCTCAGATGGTTGTAGTGTCACGAAACAAATCAAAGCATCAAAGTTACTGTTGTGTAAAAACAAAACTTTTATTTTCTGGGATTTTTTTAATGAGAAATATGCAAATCTTGATTAAGATATGGAGAAAAGCATGCAAAATACATGTCAGGTTTATCTCTGGTTGATGCAAAAGAGTGGCGGACCGTCAAGGCGTGCAAAGCTTCTCTGCTGGCTTAAAAATATCTGAATCACGGAATTATGTCAATTATGTATAGTCCGTGAATTCTCATGAAATAAATCCAAATTGTCTTTCAGTTTCCTTTCATTACTTTCCGCCTATTGCGCTGCTTCCAGACATGTGTTTTTATATTTAAGCATTTACCAATCACATTTCACCCATCATTTGTTACCAAGGTCAGAAATCTAACAGTATGCCTTCACAATCAGTTCTGCAGGACCTGTTGCATTAAATGTGTCGATCAAACTGTTGCTTTAACCAGATTTTGAAATGGCAACCCAAAATGGGTACCAAGGCTCTCTTGAAGGCACTGGTCAATGTCAGAGTTTTCTCAAACTATGATTGGCTAGTCACTAGATAATTGGACTTGTAGTAAATCACACCACACTTTTTTCAAGTCTGGATTGATTCAGACTTAGCACTACTGAAGGCTTAGCCACAAAATCCACGGCCCGTCACTGGTAAAAAGTAAAAGCACAAAAGAGAACCATCAGGAAATTAGGCAGCGGTGCAAAGGTCGCCTTACTGGCACACCGGGAAGTGTAAATAATGATTACAATTGTACAATTTCCTGATTACAAAAAAAGTATCAATTTTCCAGTATGTTTTGTGCACAAGAGGAAATCCTCTTTTCCTCCTCATTTATCTCATTTGTTAGTTAGAAATGAGAAACTTGCGAGGTAGTAGTTGGAGCAAAGCAACAGGATGACTACGTGGTGTGGAAAAATGACATGTCATCAGAGCGTATTGGTAGGACAGCAGTTAGATCTGCGCACAGTTATAAAGCAATGCGAGTCTTGTTAAAAAGCCAGCCTTCCTTTCAAATTGGGAGCATGTGGCTGCACGTGATTTATTTGAAACGGCAGTGGTGCTGTCAGCGAGAAGAGTGTGGAGAGACACATAGACGCTAGAGAAGTAAGTACAACGTTCTTTTGTTTTTTAAGGCGTCCATTTGTGGGTCTGGTCCAATGTCAAGAAGCAACTAATTCGACCATGATGATTTTGTACTTGAGCCTTCAAACCTCATCCACACAAACAACTCATTAGCTCCACCAAGGTGGTTACATTCAGCATTTGTCATGTGTCTTGAGGAGAAACTTTAGAGAAGAAACAAATCTTTAAATGGCCTTGCTCCTCCTTACCTCTCTGAGCTCATCCACCCCTACACACCTTCCCGACGCCTAAGGTCTGCTGACCAGACATTATTAGATGTGCCAAAAACTAAACAGAGGCTCAGAGGGGATCGAGCCTTTTCCGTTGCTGGTCCCACTCTCTGGAATGACCTGCCACTGAACATTCGGCAAGCCCCCTCGCCGCCCATCTTTATAACTCGTCTCAAAACTCACTTGTCCTCTTGCATGATTCCGACTTGATCTTGGTTTTATTCCCTGGTGCTTTCTACTATCTTTGTGACTGCTTTATTTTCTGCATATGATAGCTGTCCATGTTGAGCACTTTGTTACAGCTCCAGCTGTTGTTAAAGTGCAATATAAATCAATATGTATTTTATTGCATTGTATTTTAGAAGCAGTGTAAACGTACCAAATCACAGGCTGTATGTAATGTTTAAATTTATGTGACTGAGTAGGGACCAGTCCAGGGTGTCTCCAGCCTCTTGCACAAAGTCACCTAGGCTAAGGCTCCAGCTCACTCTAACACTTACCAAAGCAAGTGCTGTGGAAGACGAATGGCTGGCTAATACATACATGCTGATGTCAAAATTCAGCCATCCGCAGAAAATAAAGATTGTCAAGGTCTCGGATGCTCTGGGATTCATTTTATTTGGGATTGTTGGCAACCACAGAGGTAAGTGGGCTACTTATACGTGTAACTATTGTGGTTATTGATGGGTTTTGTGAAATGAATTGTGCCACATGTGGTCATCAGAGGCAACCAGATGTTACAAATGCACAGTGATGTTGGAGCACTTCCCTGCATCCCCGTTGAGATCTCCAATCAGCAGGCATCCAGACTCCCGCAGTGCTAACTACAATAAGCACTATCACTCGCCTTCCCGGCTCCTTGCTGCCATGCTTCTTCTAAGTAGTTTTCCAAGGCAATTCAACCTTGCTCTGACAAAGATTTACTCTTTCATAATCCGACTGCCCATGGAGAATTATTTATTTAAAGAAAAAAAAACATTGTCCATAAACAAATTATCAAAAAAAAAAAGACTATCAACATTGCAGGGATAACACCGGTGGTCCTCAATCTGCAGTACATATGCACCTAAAAGCTAGCAACCACTCATTTGACGACAATGAGGTTGAACTCTTAGCGAAAGAAATAGATGGTTTGAAAGGGGAGTAAAATAAACTATTTTCATTAAACAGCAAAACCCTTCACTAAATGGTGGGGTGAGGTTAAATTTGGATCGTTCCTACAACAGACTTCTGAGGCAACATAGGCTTAGTTATGCTGATGAGGTGATACAAGAGCAAATGGGGCAATCAGGCCAGTCGTAGACCCCATACTTACAGGCAGGACAATAGAAGTAATCAGTGTAGCCGCAGGAAGTAGTCCTCTGCTCCCCCCAACCTGAGAGCAGGGACCTATCATAGCAGAGTCTGGTACCGCCACGTCTGGACAGTAGGGATATATATATATATATCTCATCTCATCTCCCGTACCGCTTATTCCTCATTAGGGTCGCGGGGGTTGCTGGAGCCTATCTCAGCTGTCTTCGGGCACGAGGCGGGGGACACCCTGAATTGGTTGCCAGCCAATCGCAGGGCACACAAAGACATACAACAGTCACTCTCACACTCACACCTAGGGACAATTTGGAGTGGTCAATCTGCCTGCCATGCATGTTTTTGGAGTGTGGGAGGAAACCGGAGGACCCGGAGAAAACCCACGCGGGTCCGGGGAGAACATGCAAACTCCACACAGGGAGGCCGGACCGGGACGCGAACCGGCGACCTCTGCACTGTGAAGCCGGTGTGCTAACCACTCGACTACCGGGCCGCCCTATATATATATATATATATATATATATATATATATATATATATATATATATATATATATATATATATATATATATATATATATATATATATATATATATATATATATAGGTCCAAAACTACCAGAAATTTTTAGTTCGCTGACGAAGCCTCTTGGATAAGAAGCGAAACGTCCGACACCTTCAAAGAAGTACAGATGAAGGCTGAAGAAACCTCATCAATTGTCCATAAACTGTTTCTCTGAGCTTGTTGTGCATAGACATGGCTACCGAAAAGCTGATGGAGAAATTGGTTTACAAGCAAGTATCATTCTTGACGGATTAACAGTGCTGGAAAGAAGAAAAAAAAACTTATTTGTTGTGCCTTTAGAGTTGACAATGGATTATCATCATTGGTTGAATCCTCCTTTTGACTAAATCAATTTTAGAGATGCTCAATACGAATTACTGTCATGACGGATTAATATGTAAAAAAAAAGATGAATTAAAAAAGGAGATTTAAAAAAACATTTTCTCCTTCACACAAAAATGGTACACTATTTTAAGCCGGCGGCAGAAAAATGCAGAAATACAGTGGTCCCTCCACTTCATAAATTAATTGGTTGCATGTTTTGTAAGTAGAGATACGTTTTGCATGTAAATCCCCCAATCCGTTCCAAGGCTCCCCAAAATTCAGACAAATTATTTCTAAAGAGTACGAATATGTAAAAATACATGTTACAATTACATTTTTGCATAATCCACAAGATTTATGCATAATGTAAAAAAAAAAAAACTAAGACAAGAGTAAACAATAAAAATGATACTCATTTAACTTAAATGCATCCATATCATTTTTTTGCCCTTTTGAGTTCATGAGTGACAAATTTTTCAAATGCTGATCTGCCAAAATTTGTGAGGTAATGAAACCAGGACTTTCATCACAACAACACCATTGTGAGTTGCAGTACATGCAATGGCTGGGTTTTCTCCAGCTGGACAACCATACTGGGTTTCCCAGCGTGAGTCACTGTCATTTTAGTCCTGGTGAAAGTTGTGGTCAGAGTCCACGCATGGCTTGACACGAGAGTTTGAATGATAATGATTAAACAAGTGACACGATCTTGGTGTTCCATGTACTTCCCTTTTGCCTTTCATAGTAATCGATAAATCAAGTCGAGATAAACACGGTGACCCTGCAAGGACATGGAGGGCAAATTGGCACGGGTGTCATGTGGCTTGTTGGTGCAAGCTGATAATGTTGAACTCAACTAAGTGAAATACATTTCGACAAATCACTTTTAACACATTCTGGTACAGTGATAGAGAATAAGAAGTTATATGCTTAGTCAACATGTGTGACTCGAATACACAATTGAAGCACAGACAACCTGGGGTCAATCAGGTCAACAGACACATCTTCATCTAGAAGATCTGGCCTTGGACAGAATTTAGGACTTGGGACACTTCTTTATCACCGAAGCAATTTACGACTTAAAACTCCTTTACGGGAAGAGCTCATTATCCAGGATAAAAATTTATCAGTTCATGGAAGAGACAATGTTTTATTGCTTACAGCTGTTCGCGCTCAGAACGTTCCAGGGGTGCGGTATTTTAATCAAGAAAACTATGTTTTACTAATGTATCACATAAGTTTGCATATACTTTCAATAAATAGCTTGGCAGAAGGCTGCAGAATTCAGGTGTCTGTCATGAATGGCTGCGTCTCCTGCCGGCAGTAAAGACAATCTTTCTGGGTCCGAGCATTCATCCACGGTGTCCGATCAAACATCTCTGACATACTGTAATCCCCCGTTTTTTGCGATTCATGGGGACCAAGACCACCCTGTGATAGATGAAATCTGCAAAGTGGAGTTACAGTATATAATAATAACAACAACACAGAGAGGGGGTGATGGGCGGGGCTGAGAAGCCAATCCACATGGCTGTAAATCATGAGATATTGTGCTGTCATTGGGTGACATTAGCCCTGGGAAACAATCAAGCTATAGCCATGTACAAAACCTCTGAGTTATTCTGCATTGTTTCTGAATGTTTTTTTTTGCCTGAAAAAAACCATGATAAGTGAACTGCAAAGTAGCGAGGGATCACTGTATTTAGTCGTGCGACTTTCCCTGTATTCAGTTTCACAGTGACATGATGTTTTAAAAATATTTTTTATCACTGATATTGCAAGACTGCAATATGAAGAGAGACTACACCCTGGACTGGGCGCCTGTCAATCACAGGGCATGTCAAGACAAGCAGGCACTCTCATCTCATGAGTGGGAAAACCCTTGGGCAAACTTTGAAACCCTTGAGAAAAAAAGAGCAGTCTGATTACCATATTTACCGGTGTATAAGGCGCACCGGAGTATAGTGCGCACACCCAATGAATGGTGTATTTTAAAACGTTTTCCACATACAGTGAGACCTCAGCTTCCGAACACCTTATCTTACGAACTTTTCGTCTTACGAACGTCACATTTATGAAAATTAAACCTTGAAATACGCACTACTTTTCACGATACACACCCACTACGGCTGGTGGAGTGATCTTCGGATCTTCGGCGGAAGCATACGACCGAACAGCGCTCGAGCCGGCCCAGCTTTCTACACCCCTTCTCTCTGAATTCACACGTCCATCGCCTCCGATGAGCTTTTTTGCAGATAATTTTACTATTATGGGACCGAAAAAAAAACACCACAGGTTCGTGTTCAGCCGAGGAGAAGGAGATCATTGAGAAACACGAACGAGGGGTGCGTTTGTGGCGTCACATGTGCGCACCGCGGCTGTCATGTGAATCTCAGCCTGACACATCTCTCACGCTGTGTGTCACTTCCCTTAGAGTAACTTTCTACGACCCAGAGGTGTAGTCGAGGGTATACGGCGTATACCCACTTATTTTTCGGTCGGCACAGTCAAATGTGGTGCGTTACTATGAATAAATTGAAGAAACTACCAGCCGTACTCGTCTACACTGCTCTGTTTATTTGTCATCCAAGACTTGGGGTGCGTTCAGGTTCGAGAATAGCGCACGACTTCTTATGACTCTAGGCTGTTTGGAAAGCATTGTCTAACTGAATGAGCAGGTACAAACACTTACCAACGTTTCTGTGTTGCTACACTTGAACGCACCCCCTGACAAGATGCGATAGAAGTGATTGTGATTGGCTAAAGGGTAGAGTCATGTGTCATGGTAAGCCAATAAGAGCTGGTGTTTTCACACACACCGGAACAGCGTGTCATTAGTCACGCTTTCACGTGACTAATGACACCGAAATTGTAACGTGCGAGTTGACAGCTGGGGCGGGGCCGCCGCTTGCGGCACTTCAATTTCATTTCATTTCAAAGAGTCGCTGTCACCTCACCAGTGACATGATTACGACGAAAGCACCTCGCTGCGTCTTGTGCTGGCAAGTCCAACAGTTTGGTGATTGTTAGATGCGATCGCGTAAGTTTGTTGCTTTCCGGTTTCCGATTGCGAGTGTGCCATTTTATTCGCCCCACTTGCCTTCTTTCGTCGCGTTTTTTGCGTTTTCCAAATATAAGGCACACCACATTATAAGGCGCTACAGTAGAGGCTGGGCTTATGCACTACTTCTTCTACAGGGGGAAATGGAGTCGGTGGCTGCTGACAGTAGTTGCAAGACCTGTTGTGGCTCAATATGTCTTCACATATAAGGCGCACCTGCGTATAAGGCGCAGGGTCATCTTTTGAAGATAATCAAGGCTTTTGGATGTGCCTTATACACCGGAAAATACGGTACTATGCATTGCGGATGAGCATCGCTGATAAAGTCCCACTGCTTCAACAAAGCCGCCGTATGACACATTGGATTTTGAGGCTTTATTAGGCAGAGTCATCTTTCGAAGAAAATCAAGGCTTTGGGGTATGCCTTATACACCAGAAAATCTAAAAATCTAAAATGGAACGAGCTGTGGGGAAAGTCCGTAAAAGAGCCTTGGTGCTCAGTAAAAAATAAATCACCGTGCTCCAAATGAATGTCAGTTTTCACTCATCAAAAATGTCTTGGCGCGCTGGACAGGAAAAGACTCCTTTTCCTGATGTTATCAAACTACAAAGTTGATGGAACAAAAAAAAAGAAAAGGAGGGACCGCCATTGGTGTAAAGGGCTTCAGTTTCCTGCAAGCTTTTGGCTGAATGTGGCGTTGGGGTGTAGAACTCATGCAGCCTATTGTTTCCATATCCTCTGCAGCCTGAGTAATGGCCTTCTGAAAACAGGCTCTCTTTTGTTCCGGCCTCCTGGGTTCCAGAGCCGTGGCACTGCCTCGCCTCTCTGGTTCGATGAGAGGAGAAGGGGGGGAGAAAACCTGTCGCCGCCACCGCTGTCTGTTACCAGCAGGAGGCAAACCAGCAAACCACCCTTGGCTGGATTCACAATACACACTTCCCCACCTGTGGTTGCAGTGCGTGTGTTAATCCAGCGTGAGCAACGACGCGCAGGCTGATCTTGAGCTCCTCTCACCCGGGTCTAATCAACATTTCTGCCAGTCGGAAGGCCGTGCAGGAGCAAGGCCAAGGATGAGATATCCGTGAAACACACACACGTGCACACACAAAAGCAGGACACAAAAATGCACACATCCCAGACAGCCTGGCTGCCTCCTCATCTCACCGCTGTCAAATAAACTCCTCATCTCATCCCAAACAAAAGAGGCGATGCGTTCCCAGGACTACTAGTTGCCATTTGGGCTGATGGGGAGCCCCTCCCTCAACAACAACAACAGCAACGTCCCGAGTTGGGTCATTGCGCATTTTGCCAGCTCAGCTTGTTTATTCTGAACTATAATACAAAAAGGTGGCCACACTGTTTATGAGTGTGTGAAAGCTGACCAGCAATTTAACAAGTGGAACCATCCACAGCGATGAAAACAACTGGAATGGCGCTGAAGTTACAACTTTTGGAACGGGACTGAAAGTTTCTGGAAAAATATGCCTCAAATGTCAAACTGTCAAAACTGCACAAATGTGTTTTTCCTTTTTGGGGGCTTTTGGTGTTTAACTTGGTAATGTCACAGCACGGATGGCAAACAAGTCATAAAGTGCTCATGAAAATAGAAATGGAAAATATTGTGACATAGCAAAGAGGGATACACAACTTTGCCCTGGCTGCTCTGTATAATGTGAGCAACGTCGCAAAAAGTCAACAAAAGAATACAAGTTACTTCACACGCATTTAACTCATTCAGTGCCAGGCATGTGCACAAATATGTCCACTCCAGTGCCAGGGTTTTTGTCATTTTCACTCAAATTGATATAAGTAAAAAAATGCTCACTACGAAAACATTTTCTCACACAAAGTACTTGTTTCAAGTCACAATTAATGTTTTATTCCTTTGTTTTTCTTTTTGCTTAGTTTTTTTGGTGGGGGGATAGGTGACCCAAATGACATCCCAAAAATGTAAAGGTTTGGCTATCTGAAGAAAAAATGTCGGATGAATTTCCATTCTGTATATAACACTAGACATTTTGGGGAGAATTTAAAGGTGCAAAGTTTACTCTTAATTTTCGATTCTGTTAAACTAAATTATGAAAAATTCATTCAATGCCAGACTATGTGCAAAAATGTGCCCACTCCAGTGCCAGGGTTTTCGTCATTTTTACTCAAATTCCAGGACCCACAGAATATGGAGTTTTACGACTACATAAATATTTCAATCCAGCATTAGAAAGTATAGACTCTCTTCGTTCATCAAACAAATAGTTAATTCCTAGGTTATGTGTGTCTGGAGTTATCTGAGCTTGAAATGAGGGCTGCTGTCCACAATACAATGCAATCAACATATTGGTTGATATAGCGCTTTAACAACAGCTAAAGCTGGAACAAAGCACTAACGTGAAAAAAAGGGAAATGCTGCCCCTTCGTGGAAGGGAACAACATTGCCAGAGGTCTGACCAGCGTTTTATCGGCTCCCCGCAAGAATAACAAAAACCCGAACAAAATTCGAGAATGGCGCTCCACATCATATTTTCAATTCCCGAATAAATTCGGGAATGGCAGTGAATGACTTAATCGTGATTATAGATGACTCACCTGAAGTAATCTTCCTTCCAACAATGCGAAACTGTTTTTGAACTTCCATAACAGTTGACATTAAAAAGTGAGGCTGAGATGGGAGCAACAATATTCGTCCAGTTACAGTTGCCGTAGAAGCCCTACACTGCACCGCAGTTTAGGTGCATTCAGTCATGTCGCTAGGTTTGAGGCAAGAGTGGGTGATACAGAATTTATATATATACAGTAAAGTCTCATTATATCGATATCGGATATAACGATAGTCCCGGTTATATCGATACTATTTCTATGCACGCACGGAGAAAATTACATGCAAACACGGTCGGATATATCGATAGTCCCGGTTATATCGATATTTTTTCGGATTCCCTTGGATATCGATATAACGAGACTTTACTGTGTATATATATATATATATATATATATATATATATATATATATATATATATATATATATATATATATATCCGTTAGCGCCATAACCAGGTGGCTGGCATAGTCTACCGAAACATCTGTGCGGAGTATGGACTGGAAACCCCAAGGTCAAAATGGGAAACACCTCCCAAGGTGGTGGAGAATGACCGAGCAAAAATCCTGTGGGACTTCCAGATACAGACCGACAAGATGGTAATGGCCAACCAACCAGATATCGTGGTCATAGATAAAGGGGACCGTTGTCGTGGATGTAGCGGTCCCGAGTGATGGGAACATCAGAAAGAAGGAACATGAGAAAATCGAGAAATACCAAGGGCTCAGAGAGGAGCTGGAGAGAGCCTGGAAGGTAAAGGTGACAGTCGTGCCTGTGGTGGTCGGAGCACTCGGGGCAGTGACCCCCAAACTCGACGAGTGGTTGCAACGGATCCCGGGAACAACATCGGATATCTCGGTCCAGAAAAGCGCAGTGCTGGGAACAGCACGGATACTGCGCAGAACCCTCAAGCTTCCTGGCCTCTGGTAGAGGACCCGAGCTGAAATGGGGACAGACACCACCCATGGTGGGTGAGACGAGGAATATATATATATATATATATATATATATATATATATATATATATATATATATATATATATATATATATATATATATATATATATATATATATATATATATATTCATGCAGTAGAGAATATAGGCTCTAACTATATGTTTTATCAACACAGTAAAGATTTTTATATTGTTTTAATAATTTTTCAGTTGGTTGGGTCTGGGTTAGGGTTCTTCGCTGAGCTTCATATGCCGGTTGATGAATGCGACTGCCTCCAGCAGGAGACAGTGCACGTAATCAAGACTGAGCTCGTAATCACCTTCCATTTAAAATTTTACAGAGACAAAACCACAAGCTCCAATGCTGGGAGCGAGAGGACATTAGGGGTGCATCCTTGAGATTTTCTCAAATCCGATGCCAAGAAGAATTTGTCTCTGGCAGGTGCTCAAGGCCAGACTGTCAACTTCAACAAATTGTGGGTCGGCGCGATCCCTCCCTGTGCGGCCCTCAAGCAAGGCCGGCTGTACACATACTTTGACACGTGTGTGGAAGGGAAACAAGCGGCCTTTCATGCCTCATAAGCTTGTGCCTTGGACTTTTACATGAGGGAATTAGACGAGATGTAGTTCTTGTAAACCAAGATGACTCGCTTGATCGGACGTAGAAGTTATTTTTTCCACCATCTCAGTGGTTACTTGTCTCAAACTGTCGCGGTTTGAGTGAATATGAAATTTGACCTTGGTATAACATTTCTCATGACTATTTGTTTGAAAGTTTTAGTTTGAGGCTGTAACTAAAACACAATGGAATGCTTGTCAAACTGCCATTTTATTTTAAATCATTTTTAATCCTCAACTAAAAAATAAAAATAATCTGCTCCAAATTCAACCATTATTGGTCATTAACTGAGCCCTGAGCAACTGTGATGTCATTTTTAGCGAATAGCAAATGGCAAAATGGCTGCCTACACTGAGTTGGATAAAATTAGGTGGATTTTGCTATCCATTATCTTTATGTGGGTGATGGGTGTGCTAGAGCCTATTCCAGCTGTCTTCAGACAGTCGGCGGGGGACACACTGAACCGGTTGCCAGCCAATCGCAAGGCACACATAGACAAACAACAATTCAGTCACAATTGCAGCTACAGACAATTTAGAGTACATGTGTCAAAGTGAAGACCCGGGGGCCAATTCTGGCCCGCCACGTCATTTCATTCGGCCTGCGAAAGCAAATGTGAACTTGCGAAATTCCATGATGCCTGCTAAAGTCCAAATCAAAATCCCAAATTGTCGTATGTAAACCACATGTCATTATTCTTGAGTTCAAATGTCAAAACTAGTCATCGGTATATATATATATATACAGTAAAGTCTCGTTATATCGATATTCAAGGGAGTCCGAAAAAATATCGATATAACCGGGACTATCGATATATCCGACCCTGTTTGCATGTAATTTTCTCCGTGCGTGCATAGAAATAGTATCGATATAACCAGGACTATCGATATATCCGATATCGATATAACGAGACTTTATTGTATATATATATATATATATATATATATATATATATATATATATATATATATATGCATTGCTGCTAAATCTGGTGGGGAACATTCCTAACTGGTTCTCATTAAAAATAAATAAATAAACAAATACAAATAAGGCTTGGTGATTGGAATGTGCCACATTAAAGACATTAAAAATCTGTTGTAGTCTAAAGAAGGATATTATGATCGGCCACAGGGGGGGTGACAGTTTGATATTTGAACATAGGTGTCCTTAAAGAGAACACATGAACTCACCATGCACTGCAATCACAGACGCATGCCCACGGGGTCCATTACGTATGTTACGTGTTCAAACACTATACAAAGAAACTTAGTGTGACAGTGAAGTTCCACTCAGGGGAACAATCCAGCATGTTGTTGTTTTCCCTTCTGCTTGCTTCCAGCTAACTTTCATTATTCAGCACTTCCTGAAGCCATCAGCCGTCTTTACTTTTAGAATAAATTATGTACCTAAACCTTATCTGATTGTGCCCAACTTTGACCCAAAAAGTGTCATTCGCCTGCTAGCCTCTGCTCCATTAAATGCACAACAAGGATTTTCATTAAACACGTTGCTCAGGCTTACCAGAAATAAAAACTCCAAGGCAGACTACATCGCATATGCACTGACTGTATTGTATGAAGATGTGGAAGCCAATTCATTGTGGCTGGCAAAACACAGGCCCCATTCTCCTTTTCCTTGTTATCCAAATGAGGCGAGGACCTACAAACACGCACACGCTCGCAGACGCAACCTAACACACACAAAGCCGCTAGCTCAAACCCACTCGCACAAAAGTAATTGGTCCGCGCTCCCTCATCCTGTCTTACCCATTTGCACATACACACCAGATAAACAAACACACGCACTTATGCACACACACGGATAGTCCCTCAGGGGATTTCAGCTGGTCTTGCCCAGGCTAAAACCGGTGCACAATGGCCCAGGGGGTGCGGGACAGAACTAAATCATGCCTCAAAAACATTGAGCACAAAAACAAGATGCAACACACTTAATAACATGCAAAGACAGAATGAGATGGCTCCTTCAGAATTTGCGACTGAACCCTGGATAGAAAAATACACCACAACTGGTTGCGTTAATCTCACAAAACTACTGTATTGCTTAAAGAAACAGCTGATTTTATGATGCTCGGCGAAGACCACACAAGCATGTTTGAGTTATACGAGAAGGCGAAAGCTGCTACTGTCATCCGGAATATTATGACTCCTGTAATTACCTCTAAACATTCATTTGGTTAATGACTGTGTGTAGAAATGCCTGCCACCCAGCCGCCATCACAATAACAAAAGAGGATAGAAACCTCAGATAAAAAGCACCACAAGCATCCACATCAAACAAGTCTACAATTGTGGTGCATCCAGCTCAGACCAATGCAAGGTTGAGCAGTCATAAATACTGGACAATCTTCTAGAAAGAGAAAAAAAAGTACACGAGGCTTAAAATAAGCAGTTTCTCATCATAGGTCACAAAATATAATTTGCATTCTGGGGCTTTATTAAAAGAATTATTATTAAAGAATCAAATATGTGGAGTTTATCTTGTAAACGGTAAACAATCCGTGATTCTGATGCTTTTATCGCCAATCCAAGTCACTGATTAAATGACTAAAATAATAAACGGATTTATTAATTAACTCATTCACTCATTGAAAAGCATGACGTGGAGCAGGGGTGTCAAAGTCATTTTTTGCCGCGGGCCACATTGTAGTTATGGTTTCCTCTCGAGGGCCGTTATGAATTTGGGGAACCCATTAGAATGTTTAAATCCCTTCAAATATTACATATAGAGCACACAGCAAATTAATGAATAACTCGTTTTCAAATCTGAAGTCAAGAATAATGACTTTTATTGTGGTTGACATCCAAAAATATGAAATTTTGGCTCAGATTTTAGCACTCATCATGGAATTTAACAAGTGTGATTTGCTTTCGCGGGCCGAAAAAAATGATGTGGCGGGCCGGATTTGGCCCGCGGGCCTTGACTTTGACACCTGTGACGTGGAGGGACATTCTGGAATTTGTTCGAGTTTCGGTTTTTCTTGCGGGGGGTGCCTATAAAGCGCTGGTCAGACCTCTGGCAATATTTTTCCCTTCCACAAGGAGGCATCATTTGCCTTTTGTCCATGTTAGCGCTTTGTTCCAGCTTAGCGCTATATAAATCAATATGTATGTATTGTATTTTGTACAGCCACCCCCATTTCAAGCGTAGATAACTCCAGACCCACATAATTTAGGAATTAACTCTTTTTTTCTGACGAAAGGAGAGAGTCTAAGGTAGCATATGCTCAATTGAAAGTGTATGTAGTCCTAATACTCAATATTCTGTGGGTCCTGGAATTTAAGTGAAAATGACAAAAACCCTGGCGCTGGAGTGGACACATTTTTGCACACCATCTGGCAGTGAATTAGTTCAAATAAAACGTCATAACAGACAAAACTGTGTTGTTTATGTATTGTACAGTGGTTCCTTGAGGTCCGGGTTTGTCACAACGTGCCGAAACATCCGTACTTCAGATTTTATTTCCGACAAACCCTTTCAGGTTAAGCACTGTCCACTGCGGTTATGCAGTGGACAGCTTACAGGTTACAGAGTGCATGAAGAATCCACAGAGACAAAAAAACCTTAATATTATTGAATACGACACATTTTTATTCACAAGTCAGAGTATAACAAAGGATGAACAATAGATCATATCGTGAAAAGCTTGAGTGAGGTCACTCAAGTAATTCAAGGCATCTTTCAATAAGGAGCCGTTCTTAGTGGATTTGTACTCCATTGCAAATGACATTTACATAAATGAACGGATTTTTAAGAAAACTAAGAATAATCATCATGGGACATGCAGACAGAAACCCCCGCTCCCAAGACACTGTTACAGTCACCCTACAAAACTAGTTACTAGTCTTGGCTCGACAGGATTGTTGCAAACTGTAGTTATTTCTCACCAGTCTGCGCAATTAGCTGGAGTGAAAAGTAAAATATTCCCTAAGGTCAAAGCTGTGGCTTTTCCTGACGACACACAGTCTACACACAAACACATGCACACACAGATATGATCTGGTGGTGCTGGCTGCAGATTGTGGATTGGCTTGAAATACCCCTCCAGATCCTTAAAAAAAGTTTCTACCCAAGCATAAACAAGTCCAACACAACATCAACTTCCCACGAGGCAACAGGACCTATGTGCGTCACTGAGGACTCTTCGTTTGACACATGAATGCGTCTCACTACACTGTTGACTGAATATGAAAGTGTTTGTGTGTGTGTGTGTGTGTGTGTGTGTGTGTGTGTGTGTGTGTGTGTGTGTCCCTTACTCTCCGCTCACTATTGCTCCAGAGTCCCCAGCCTGACCCAGTGACCTGCGAGCCTCCGATGTGCTATAAGCACAACCCCCCCATTATAGATCATTACGGGACTTAAGTGCCAAAGTCTACTTCACAGTTGCACAATAGCGGAGACAAATGACATGGATCATATTTCAAATTGAAGCTGGAGGCATTTATTTTCTGCGTGATGGGTGGGGTGGCATCTATCATTTGGCATTTTTCTGATTAAAACAAACAAAACCAAAAGTAGACTCAAGGACGAATGCAGAGAAATGACAAGAACTGAAACAGAAAGCAAAGCACATATTGGGGAGCAATGACGTCCAAGTCGATGCTTTACTGATCTTATCCAAATCATATCAAGATATGATTTAAACAGGAAAAACAAGCTTGTTTACAATATGCGGTACGAATCCAATAGAACCATTAATCTGAGGGACTGTTAATCGGCAGATGCTGCTGCTTTGGTGGGCAAAAGAGTTCGCTTAATAATGTGAATTCCTCTAGGGGGAATTTTACTCACACTCTAATGCATATTTGTGCTCTGCACCATACAGAGAACCAGATCTCCCTCTCGTGCGCACACACACACACACACACACACACACACACACACACACACACACACACACACACACACACACACACACACACACACACATATACACACACACATGGTGGGAGGGGGCTGAAGGAAGGGGAATCTCTCCAACAACTAGTACTTGCCTTTTCATATTTGTCTGCAGTGGAATCTGAATCGTGGCAGTACGGTTTGTTGTTGTTTATTTTATTTTATTTCTTTATTTTTTGCGTTCATGATTTTACTGTTAATGTTTGATGGTGAGACAGATATACAGATAATGCTTAGCAACTTATCTATCCATTCTACAATTTTTGTAGGATTGATGAGAAATTATTTTTTGAACTCATTCAGTGCCATTCACAAATTTATTCAGGTTTTGTTTTTTTCATGCTGAGGTGCCGATAAAGCGCTCGCCAAACCTCTGGCAATGTTTTTCCCTTCCACAAAGGGGCAGCATTCCCCCTTTTTTTCATGTTAGCGCTTTGTTCCAGCTTCAGCTGTTTTTAAAGCGCTATATAAACCAATATGTAGGTATTGCATTGTATTTTGTACAGCCATCCTCATTTCAAACACAGATACCTCCAAACCCATATAACTTAGGAATTAACTTTTTCTTTCAGATGAAAGAAAATAGTCTAATGTTTCTAATGCTGTATTGATGTTTATGTGTAGTCCTAAAACTCAATATTCTGTGAGTCCTGGAATTTAAGTGACAATTACAAAAACCGTGGCATGGGAATTGACCCATTTTTGCACATGTCTGGCAGTGAATGAGTTAATTAATTTCTCCACTGCGAGACTAATAAAGGCAAATCCAATCCAATCCAATCCAATCCAATATTATAAGTCAGCAGATGATTGTCGCTTTCCTATCATGTGGAATTTGTGTCTTTATAGTCCTTCCCTGATTTTATGTTAAATATATCTGTGATTTGTGGGTGTTGCGATGGGCTCACTCAAGACAGCAATGAGGATAATGGTTTAAAATAAAGAAACAAACAAATTAATGAATAAATGACAAAGATCGCATGGTTAGCATCGTGTCTGGTATGGGGCAGCGAGTGAAATTGACGACTTGTTTGGATGACAATGAGAAGTAGCCTGAACCATACTGGCTCATGTATTAACCGTTTAAATTCATGGATTTTCCCAACATGTCAACTATATAAATTGAAACATCCCCTCATATTGTTTCATACAGTACACAGAAAACAGGTGCATGGACAGTTTTTAAAACAGAAGTCGGGAAAAATTGTGTGCTCAATTCCTGCTCAACTTACTGTATACAGTGATACCTCAGCTTATGAACTTAATTGGTTCCCAGACAGTGTGTAAGGTGAAAAGTGTGTATCCCAAAAAATAATTTCCCATAGGAGACCATTAAAATGAGAATAATCCGTTCCCGGGTCCCCATAAAACATAATTTTCTACTTTCTAATTTTCTAAGCCTTAAAACTACACAAAACATACCTTATGTTATGTATAATAAATGTGCTATGGTATTATAATTAAAGAAATAAACTGTACTGCATAATAAAATCATTTTATTTACCTTTGTGATGGTTGATGGCTTGATGGAATGGAGTGGCCGGTTTCATCAGCATTAAACACTTGATGAGGAACGTAGCCTTCTTTCACCATCTTGAGGACTAATCCCTTGTAGGTGCTTTCTCTGCGATAATTTTACCTAGTTCCTCATCAATTGTGTTCTGTTTAGCTGGGTTGATAGCTTTTTGAATCAAGTGTACAGATTTTTACCTTGCAGTCTACACTCTGCCTTTGAAAGTTGAAACAAGTCCAAATTTCACTGTTTTCTATCCATTTTGTCTCTTTCTCTCTGTTGTCTGCCTGTCTCTTTAATGTTTAAACCACCTCCCCTCACTGCTGCGTTCTTGACCAATCACGTAGCTTTAACCGAAACCTGGGGGCGGGGAATACAGGACAAAAACAAGCCGGCTGCCATTTTCTTGTTAGGACAACGGGCTCGTTCGCGAACGACACATTACTCATTGTGGCAGCTCCGTGTGTATCCCAAAAAATAGTTCGTATGCCAAGGTAAAATTTTCTGAAATTTAACGTTCGGAAACCAAAAAGTTCGTAAGCCAAGGGGTTCGTAAACCGAGGTATCACTGTAAACGAAAATGTTAAATTTTGGAACATATTTTAGTCAACATGAAAGTTGACATGCTTGATTTGTTTTGGCAGGGCCCCTTAAGATTATGTCAGGCCAGATCAGGTCCTCATTCCTAGGATTTGATACCTGCGTTTTAGAAAATGTACAACTAAGAAAAATGAGAACTAAACAAACTAATTAAGTCAACAGTTGTACAGTTCAAGCTGCATGTTTGACAATTCGTTTTTTTCCAGGTTGTAAATGAAGTAGTAAGTAAATATTCATTGAACGCGGCAATCAGAAAATTAGAATCAGAAAACCTTTATTCATCCCAGAATGGAGAAATTTGCAAATAACTTGAAATAGAAATGTATGTCCTTACCCCTTGACTGCCTTCGAAACAGATAGACGGTTCACTTGGTAGGTCAGCCTGAGGTAAAAGAAAGAGGCAAACAAAACGCAATTTAAATGCGTGCGTGTGTATGGTGATAGTCTTTCATTCGGCGTCTTGCTCGTTAAGTGAACCACATACTGCAGAGGGATGACACTAACATACTTTTGTACAATGACATAGCCATTTGGTGGAAAATTAAGCTTAGCGAACAACTTCTGACAAGTGCTCGTATTCGGTAAGCGCGAGCCACAGGTACCTTAAGGTTCTGGTAAGCCTCCAGAGCTCGAAAGGCGCTGTCGGTTAGCTTGACGTGGTAAAGTGTCCGGTTGGGTCCGTGTTTGTTGCTGCTGCTGTTGTTGTTGTTGTTGTTGTTGTTGTTGTTATTGTTTTTCCCGCACGACAGCCCGTATGAGCGCTCCTGCCCGAGCGAAGCCATCGCTGGCTCTCCCTTTCGGAGTGTGCTCGGCAAATTAATGCTACTTGCTCTCCACCACTGCTCAAACCAGGGGAACGTCAGGTAACGTCACAAAGTGGGCGGGGCTATGATGACGACAATGGGTTTTGCACGTGCCTTGCCTGCCTGCCTTCTTTTATTTGCTTTTCTTACAAGGGTCAATGCCCATTTCATTCTTACGCACGAGTAGGAATTCAGTTTAAAATGCTTAAGGTAAGTCACATTTTTAGATTTTTGATTTTTAGAAGGAACCCGTACACAATAGAACTAGCCTGAAATTGATGCCTTTTCTCAAAAGTGATCCGAAATGCAACATAATCTTATTATGATTATTATTCTCAACTCATTCACTGCCATTCACGAATGTATTCAGGAATTGAAAATATGAAGTACACTGCCATTCCCGAATTTGTTCGGGTTTTGTTTTTTCATGTTTGGGTGTTGATAAAGCGCTGGCCATGGTCTCTGGCAGTTACCATACCCATATAATTTATGAATTTACTCTTCTGATGAAAGAAGAGAGTCTAAGGTTTCTTACGCTGTATTAAATGTTTATGTAGTCCTAAAATTCAATATTCTGTGGGTCCTGGAATTCAAGTGACAATGACAAAAATCCTGGCACTGGAATGGACACATTTTTGCACATGTATGGCAGTGAATGAGTTTGAATAAAAACTGGAAATAATAATAATAATAATAATAATAATAATAATAATAATAATAATAATAATAATAATAATAATAATAATAATAGCATGCGGGCGACCTGGTGAGTGATTAGTACGCCGGTTTCGCAGTGCAGAGGTCGCGAGTTCAAGACCCAGTCTGGCCTCGCTGTGTGGAGTTTTCATGTCCTCCCCGAGACCGTGTGGGTTTTCTCCGGGTCCTCCGGTTTCTTCCCACATTGCAAAAACATGCATGGCAGGCTGATTGAAGACTCCGAATTGTGTGAGTGTAAGAGTGACTGGTTGTTTGTCTCTGTGTACCCTGCGATTGGCTGCCAACCAATTCAGGGTGTGTCCCCCCCGCGCCCCCGCCTCGTGCCTGAAGACGACTGGGTTAGGTTCCAGCACCCCCGACCCTAATGAGGATAAAATGGTACGGATAATGGATGAATAATAATAGTAATAATAATAATCATAATTCAGATGCCATGTTTAATTATCAGTGTTTTCCAAACACAACAATGAATACAAACCACTAACAAAATAACTAACAACCTAACAACCACCTAACGAACCCATTAACCAACTAACTAATTTTAAACTGTACTAGGGTCGATGTTATCTACTAAATTGTCACATTTTATATATGCAACTCATTCTACATTTTGTTCTTTTTTATGGGTGTTTTTTTAAATTAGTAATAAAATATGACAATTTTATTAACCACGCAAATGTGATGCAAACGAAAAGTTTGCATCACGTGTTTATAAAACACAGCGAAAGTGCACAAGTTACAGTGGCGGAAGCAAAAAAAATAAATAAAAGGCAGGTGAGTCTGACAAGTATAAGCCTACTTAGTTAACTTCTTAAGCTACCGCTTGAATCAAAGTACGTAACAAGAGGAGGAGGAAGAGGTTACTGTGAGTCAAAGGAGGGTGAGCAGGTGGTTGAAAAACATCACATCCGTACAAACCTTCAACGTAGCTCTGTTCATGGAAAAAACGGTTCCTACTTTCAGAGATTGCACTGCCATATCCACATGTAAGATAAAAATATCTTCTAGTCAATAAAAAATAATGAAGGATTTCTTTGATATCAAAATCTCAACTTCATATTTGCTTTTTAAAAGTCTTTTCAAAATTAAATATTGCTGTGGACTTAGACTGGGTTTGAATAACATATCTGTTACAGATATTATTTCAAAGAAATAATGAAATGTACATTCTGAAACTATTGTGTATGTTTATTTTTTTTACTGTCACTTTTGTGTGGCAGCTATTTGCACCCTGATAAAAATGATCCAACCCCTCATTCCAATCATACTATTTTTCCCCCCTTGCTCATCGGTTGCTTGTCAGTTTGACAGGTATAAATGGGAAGGAATCCTCGACACCCAAAAAGAAATAAAAAATAATATATATATAATTTGAGATCGAATTTATAAAGTGGAAACTCTCAATATTTAACCAGTATTCCTCTGGACAAACTGTTGCAGAACAGCAAAATTTCTGAAAGGTCTGGTGTGAATAAATCTGAGAATTCAATATCTGATTATAAATAATAATAAATACATCGTTTAAAAAAATATTAATGATAATAATAATGCATGATTCAGACTTTTACTCTCTGATACAGAGTTTTACTCCCTGCTGCTTTCTACTATCTTTGTGACTGTTTTATTTCCTGTATATGATAGTTATCATCCTAAGCGCTTTGTTCCAGCTTCAGTTGTTGTTAAAGCGCTATATAAATCGATATTTATTGTACTGTATTGTGCCACTAGTACTACTACTAGACCTGTAGACGATCCACACAAAGGAAAGGAGGAAAAAAAATCCTCAGAAGGAAAAACGTTTGGAGAGTCTTTCTGACTCGGTTGCACACACTTAAAGGACAACCGACACCTGCGGACAAGTTGTGTCCATAATTAGTAAAATCACTTCAAATGACTTCTACTGAGCGTATTTTACAAAGATTCTGCGACATATAGCTATATTTTACGTTTTAAGACTCGCACTGAATATTCAGTAAGTTTTGTCTTCGAGTTGATGACGATGCCTGACGTGACGTCATGTCTGGAACGCCCCAGACCAAGAAAGCGACACACAATGCATTTTGGGTACTTTGTTTGGTCTGAAAACTTTGTGTTGATCCGTGGAGATGGCGAAATTAGAAGGAAAACACATAAATAATGCGATGGTGAATCATTGTGTGTTGCACCAAGACTACTATTTGATACTAGTGGACACAAATTCCCAGCAGACAAATCAGCCCATTTTCAACGAAGCTTGGGCGCCATCTTGTGCATTTTCTGGGACGCTACATTGGAGTCCTGAGGGCTCGAATTAATACAGGAGGACTTCTTTAATCAATTGCAAACATTTATGCTTTCCTCTTCAGAACTATTTGAATCATATTCATAACTGGATGAGTAACAAGAAAGCAACTTCTCCAAATCTGAAGCCATTGTTTTGATTCTAGAGCAAGGCAAGACGTCCTGGCGTGACGTCACGAACAAGGGGGCGGGACCTTCTGAAACCCGACATCTCCGAGGTCATTTTGAAGTAGTTTTGAGACACTAATTCATTTTTATTGGTGTTTTGCATTTGACTAAAAATATCAGCCTGCGTGTTTTGGGTATTTTAGATGCTATAAAACGTTTTTCCGATGTCGGCTAGGAAACAGAAAAATGGTGTTGATTGTCCTTTAAAAACGTGTATAAAAAAGCAGTGTATAAGAGACCCTAGGTGTGTCAGGTTTTGGATGACTTTACAGATGCCATTTTGACTGCTGTGAAGCATCTTCCCATGCATGAGCACACAGACAATCAAACGACCTACTTTGTCCCCATGCAACTCCAGAAATTACAGTACATATTATTTTCACTTGTTCTGTCATGTAATCACTTGAATTTCATTCCACTTGCAGCACGTTCTGTCTGGGAACATCATGCGGTAGACAACAATGAATGGAGTGTGGCGTCAGGAGTAGATCTGGTAATTGGGAGCAGGAGTCCATGTCCTTTTTTAAACCACCGGGGCACCGTGTGACAGATTGATCCAATAAAAGTTAAGACACCACACTACTGAAGTGTTTATATCAAGGGACCAGGAAGTAGTGTGACATTGAGAGTGTATTTAGACTGGCTTTGACTTCTCAATGAATTTTCTTGGTCCTTATTTGGTCCTCGTTTTAATTTTATGTGTAAATCTGTGACTATTTCCAGTGGTTGGCGCATTGCCACATGGTTTGAAGGTTCAGGGTTTGAATCCATGAGCCAGTCTTCTTTGAAGGCATTTGTATGTGTTCTCCTTATGCTCCAGGTGGTCTGACCTCTTCCTATATTCCAAAATTGATATTCCAGTAATTGATAGAATACCGTATTTTCCGGTGTACAGACGCTCCCCAATTTACAAACGAGATACGTTCCGAACGGTTGTTCGTAATGTGAATTTGTTCGTAAGTTGCTTCAGTGCTATATGTTGTATGGAGTGTACATTTAAGGCTTATATAAGTGTGTTTAACATTTATATAAGTATGTTTAAGACTTGTATAAGTAACCTGTATTGGGTTGTAAACATTAAATAAACATATGCAACTGGAGAGAATACTACATATGTTGCGACAAAAAATGTTCGTATGTACTGTTGTTCATAACTCGAATGTTTGTAAGTAGGGGAGCGTCTGTAAAACACGCACCGGAGTATAAAGCATAACCCAAATGAATGGTGTATTCTCATTTTTTTTCATAGATAAGGCAATGAATGAAAAAACAAAAAGATAAATAGATAAAAGTTTTCCAAATATAAGGCACACCACATTATAAGGCGCTGCAGTAGAGGCTTGGGTTACGCACTACTTTTTCTACGGGGGGAATGGATTCGGTGGATGCTGACGGTCGTTGACCTGTTGTGGCTCAATATGACTTCACATGTAGAAGGCGCAGGGTCACCGACTGAAGAAGATCAAGGGTTTGGGGTGTGCCTTACACACCGCAAAATACGATACTATGCATTCGCTGATGAAAGTCCCACTGCTTCAACAAAGCCGCTGCGTGACGCACTGGATTTTGAGGCCTGATTAGAGTTGTCCGTCACAACCAGGTAATCACGTGTGAAAGCCACTCACGGAGGAAGGACTCTTATCTCTGAATTTATTACCGCTCACTGGATGCCTATTTTCCAGAGGCATGACGGAAGCCATATCCACGATCGAGTGGGCTTCCAGCAGCTCTGATGACTCATTTGGCCCACAGACGTCATCCTATTCAAGGGAGGTGAATTTAGAGTCTGCGCATCATTATAGTCTCTCCATTGAAAGACGCTCAGTGGCCACAATATTAGATGCGCAGATTCCAAAAAATAATGATGCTGAGTTTTAATTTACATACAGTGAGAAAAACAATGACAAAATAAGTTTAGTATGGTGGGTTTGCATGACTTTGGGGGATCATACTCAAGGCTCTCATGCTCAATCAGAAAGGAATCAACACAGTTATGACTGACAGGTGCTGAAGACCTTGAATTAATATATAAAAACAATAAATAACAATTGAAACGGGTAAAATAACAGCAACTGATTTTTTTTCGTTAGTTTTATTTATTTTATTTTTTTGTGAATTATGGGTCACTATATTACGGAAGATGATTAGGGCCAACAAAGAAAAATTAATACGGGTGGCAAATTCTGACTTTAATCTCAGAATTCTCACTACAAAATCAGAATTCTGACTTTAATCTCAGACTTATCACTACAAAAATCAGAATTCTCACTTTAAAGTGAGAATTCTGAAAATAATTCTGACTTTAAAGTTAGAATTCTGAGATTAAAGTGAGAATTCTTAGAATAATTCTGACTTTAAAGTCTCTGAATTCTCACTTTAATCTCGGAATTGTGACTTTAAAGTCAGAATTCTCTTTTAAAAGTCATAATTCTGAGATTAAAGGGAACATTTCTGACTTTAAATTGAGAACTTTGACTTTAAAGTGAGAATTTTGACTTTAAATTGAGAATAAATCAGAATTCTGACTTTAAATTGAAAATTCTGGATTCTGAGATTAAAATCAGAAAGCATAAAGTCAGAATTCTGACTATATTCTTTATTCAGACCACAATAAGGCATTAACTAAGAATTTAAGATCTTCACATTGTTTTTTTTGCACTGTAGGTTGCAAGCAGTTTCGCTGCTTCTAATTTCACTCTTCATAATATTTGTTCGCACTGTGTCCTCCAAGGGAAAAAAGTCACTGTGTAGAGTTTTCCCTCTTCAAATCAAGCGAAGCGGGAATTGTGTGCGCTGAACCAGTCCGCTGTGCTCATCATCTCCAGATGGGTGAGTGCTTCCCCTGTGTACTGCCACGCAGCTCACTGAGACTTGTTGCCATGGAGGAGATTCCCAATTGTGAGATACTACTTAGAGTGTCAGTGAGTGTCTGAGGGTTTATTGACTTAAAGGACAACCGACGTCTACGGACAAGTTGTGTCCATAATTTGTAAAATGGCTTCAAATGACTTCTACTGAGCGTATTTTACAAAGATTCCACAGCATATTTTACGTTTTAAGACTCGCGCTGGATTAATTCAGGAAGTCTTGTTTTTGAGTTGGTGACGAGTCCGTACGTGACGTCACTAAAGGACCGCCCTTGACCGTTAAAAAAGACGCATTGTAGCTAGCGGTCCTTCCATCACGTCAATGTATTTTGCTGTACTTGTTTGGTCTGGGGACCTCGTGTTGCACCCAAAAGCCACCAGAAGGCCAGAAGAGGGCGTCCAAGCGCCATGTAAGGAAATTATAAGCCTGTGGTAACGGAGATGGCCACAGGAGGTCGCCATTTTGTGCCTCTTTTTTGGGATGAGAGATTTCCCTCCAATGTTACCTCAAAATGGCACAAATAAATTCTTTAATCGATTGCAAACGTGTATGCTTTCCTCTTCAGAACTATTTGAATCATATTCATAACTGGATGTGTAACAAGAAATTGGAATCTGAAGTCATTGTTTTGATTCACTAGCAATGCAAGACGTCTTGGCGTGACGTCACGAACTGGGGGCGGGACTTTCTGAAAATGCCCAATTCGCAGCTCAATTTTTTGCAGATTTTGGACATTTTAAGTCATTTTTATTGGTGTTTTGCATTTGACTAAAAATATCATACTGCGTGTTTTGGGTATTTTAGATGCTATAAAACGTTTTTCTGATGTCAGTTAAAAAAACAAAAAGTGACGTCGTTAAGTACTGTACATTGGAGAAGGAGACTCTGTTCTATCTTCTTTTCCTTTTGGCTTTTCCCTTCAAGGGATCGCCACAGCGAATCAGTAACCTCCATCTTCAGAGGTATGATACGCATGTTTGTTTTGGCCAAGCTTTTACGTTCTATAGGCTCTATTAAATGTTATGTAATTATATGCTTGCTTTCATCCGATTTTTTTTTTTTGCAGTGAGCACTAACTCTTTCATCACACAGATACCAAAACCAGAACAAATTACTCAAACGGCGACGTGTTTGACATAAACTATATTCAGTGATACCTCCACTGACGAACGCTTCAGCTCACAAACGTTTTGCCACACAAACATTAAATTTGCGAGCATATAGTCTCGGCTGACGAACTAGTTTTCGGCGGACTAGTTTTCCACACCCACTTTCTTTGAGTGCAGACGTGGTTTGTTATCGAGTATACTTTTGCTATTATGGGACCAAAAAAGACCCCACCATAGGCTAGTGTTAAGTCGAAGAAGACACTAAAGAAAATTACGGTCGAGCAGAAGAAGGAGATCATCGAAAAACACGAACAAGGTGTGTGTTTGTGTGACTTAGCGTCCCAGTACCATAACACTAAATCTGCCATTGCTACCATCCTTAAGAACAAGGACGGTATCAAAAGGACAACTGACGCCTCCGGACAAGTGTCATATTTTCAATTCCTTCCCACCCTTAAAGGACAACAGAAATGTAGCACCCAGAAAATGGAGAAGATGGCGCCAAAGCTCCATTGGACATGGGCTGATTTGTCTCATGGGACTTTGTGTCAACTAATATTAAATAGTAGTCTTGGTGCAACACACAACGATTCACCATTGCGTCATTTATGTGTTTTCCTTCAAATTTCGCCATCAAATCGGACCAACACAAAGTTTTCAGACCAAACAAGGTACCGCTAAATGCATTGCGTGTCCTTTCTCGGTCAGGGGCGTTCCTTCCGTGACGTGACGTCAGGAATAGTCGCCAGCTCAAAAACAAGACTTCCTGAATATTCAGCGCGAGTCTTAAAACGTAGAATATAGCTATATGCTGTGGAATCTTTGTAAAATACGCTCAGTAGAAGTCATTTGAAGCGATTTAACAAATTATGGACACAACTTGTCTGAGGGCGTCGGTTGTCCTTTAAGAGACACAATAGGGCAAGAAGCTTGTTTATCTCTATTGTGACAAGTCAGAAGAGGAGGCTCAGGCATCAGATCAGAATGCCTCCCAGATGCCTCCCCAATGAACAGTTTCAAGCATGTCCCACTGAGAGGAGACCTCACGAACGACCAAGGACATGCTGGAGAGACATGTCTCCTCATTGGTCAGGGGACACCTAAGGATTCCCCAGAGGAACAGGACACACTGACTATGCAGAGGGAAGTCCGACCCCGTAGAAATGGAACAAGATGAATGGACGAAATGTGAAGTTTAAAGCAAATTATAAACAGTCATCAAAAATGTTGTTTTCTTGATAGCTACTGTGACGGCTGTGAACATACTGTACCTACATTAAACAAATAGCAACTCGGCCAGCCCGATGCAGTCCTCATTATTGCCAGAAACCTCCACCGTGCATGTTGAACCACTCTGCTGCCAACATTAGACCTGTTTGTGAACAGTGCCACCAAAGAGGGGAAAAAACATTGGGTCAAGTTTCTTCCCATCTTCAACATGCATCCAGACCCATTATAAACCCATTTAAAATGAAGCTGTCACGTTAAGGTGGAATGATAACATTATGTGGCCTTTAAGTGCCCAAATGTGACGCAGTTGACTGTATGTACATAGAAGGCCAAAAAGATTTACACAAAGAACTTCTACTTTGGTAGAGGAAAGCAAACATCACGAGTCACGCAGAACACAGTGAGTTCATTCAACTCGGCGAGGTAGCCTGGCAAAATAAAATAGTGGGAGGGAGTGAGTGAAAGAGAGAGAAATAGAGAGGGGTGGGGTGGGAACCAGTGGAAAATATTCATATTATCTATCTGCAAAAGAATGCCAACACTCTCATTTTCATTGATTTACTTTTTTAATCAATGTAATATTGGATTAAATTTGACCCAAAAATGCATGCGCCTCCTCCCACCACACACGCACACCAACCTCAACCGCCACCATCACCATACGCCGGAAATGATGCATAAGGCCATTACCATGGCAACCCTTTGAACACACGTGGTCCTCCCAACGTCTAGATTGAATTTTACTCTAAAAATCACTTCAGTATATGCATGTCCATTTTTTATGACTGTTTGGGTTTCATTTTCCCGGCGCTGTTGGGATGAGGTACACACTTGGAGGGCGTTTTAACAAGAGCCTGTTGCATTTAGAGAAGAGGTGATACGTTCATTCATTTTGTTCCTGTCAGATAGCACATGCGAAGGAGGGCATTGGTGGGGAAAAAAAGGTCATGATTTGCTCCTCTGATGACCACTCTTGTCACAAAAAGAATATTTGATTAGTGTGTGAAATGTTGCACGGTGCACAGGAATGAACTCATTCACTGCCATTCCCTAATTTATTTTGGAATTGAAAATAGGACGTGAAGCGCCACTCCCGAATGTATTCAGGTTTTGGTTTTCTTGCGGAAGGGAGGGGGGGGGGGTGATAAAGCGCTGGTCAGACCTCTGGCAATGTTTTTCCCTTCCACGACGGGTCAGCATTTGCCTTTTGTACAGCCGCCCACATTTCAAGCTCAGATAAGTCTAGACCAGGGGTGTCAAAGTCATTTTTTGCCGCGTTATGGTTTCCTCTCGAGGGCCGTTATGAATTTGCGGAACCCATTAGAATGTTTAAATCCCTTCAAATATTACATATAGAGCACACAGCAAATTAATGAATAACTCGTTTTCAAATCTGAAGTCAAGAATAATGACTTTTATTGTGGTTGACATCCAAAAATATGACATTTTGGCTCAGATTTTAGCAATCATGATGGAATTTAACAAGTTTGATTGGCTTTCGCGGGCCGAAAAAAATGATGTGGCGGGCCGGGTTTGGCCCGCGGGCCTTGACTTTGACACCTGTGGTCTAGACCCATATAACTTAGGAATTAAATCTTTTTTTTCTAATGAAAGAAGAGAGTCCAAGGTTTCTTACGGTGCTTTAAATGTTTATGTAGTCCTAAAATTCAATATTCTGTGGGTCCTGGAATTTGAGTGAAAATAACAAAAACCCTGGCACTGGAGTGGACACATTTTTGCACGTCTGGCAGTGAGTGAGTTAAAAAAAGACAACGTTGAATTATTCGAACAGGTTTCTGCTGAGATTATATAATAAGAAAATGTGACTCAATCGAGGCATTGGGTAAAAAACACATGAGAGTGTTTTCAAGGCTCTTGGTTCTTTATTTTGGTGACATCATTTCCTGTGCAGTCACATAAATAATTTGGACATAACAAGGACAAATCTTTGCTTCCTCCTGGGAATCTACTTTGTGAGACTTTTACAGTTGAAGCTACTTGGGAATTCCAAAATGTTTGATGTTTTCAAAACCGTGTGACCGTTATGTGCAATAGATGCAATCTGACGTTGAACTAAAAAAAAAAAAACGTTTTTTTTCCAAAATTATTACAATTAAAAAGATCATTGTTGGGAAAAGCAAGTGACAAGAGTAATATTGTAAGCAGGTTTTGCTCTTTCATTTTGTTTGGCTTCTGGGATTTGCTTTAGCTCTCCTTGTAGCAGTGGTGGGCCTTGGGTATCATCGCTAGGCCTTCAGTGGTGCTAAGTCTGAACTTGACAAAACTGCTATTAAATCAACACAATATATTTGCTTATGCAGCTCGCTACTGATACAGCGTGCTAGCTCTGGCCAGTATGCTCTTTTCACCAGTGGCTTGTGATCAGAGCAATTTTCACAAACTATGATTGGCTAGTAACTAGCCAATCATAGTTTGTGAAAACTCTGATGTCAAGAAGGTGTTGGTACCCCATTTGGGTTGCCAACTCCAAATCTGAATCATGAGAGACACAGTTTGATTGACACATTTGATGTGACAGGGCTCACAGAACTGATTGTGAAGGTGTCCATTTAGATTTCTGACCCTGGTAACAAATGATGGCTGAAATGTGATTGGTTAAATGGATAAATACGAAAACACACGTCTGGAAGCAGCCCAGCAGAGGAAAAGTAATGAACGGAAACTAATGTCCAATTTGGACTTATTTCATCTGAATTCATGGACAAAATATAATTAACATCAGTGTGATTCAGATACAGTATTTTTAGGCCAGCAGAGAAGGCATTCTGGGCCTCGACGGTCCAATAATCACCTGTGCTCACACTCACTCACACCTAGGGACAATTTCGAGTGTTCAATCAGGCTGCCATGCATGTTTCTGTAATGTGGGAGAACCCAGAGAAAAGCCGTGCAAGCCTGGGGAGAACGTGTAAGCTCCACAACGTTTGACTTAAAATTCGCTTGAAAGTTCAAATGAGTTATTTTTTTCAATTCTTGCATGCCAAATAGTTTCTAAGTCCGTGATGAATCCACCATACAGTCTCCATTGTTTTGTGTATTTTTCATGTGGCTCTTATCTGGTTGATTTTCTCATTCCTAAGCGTTAAACCCTAACAGTTGCGTATGCGAAATTGAATCCAGCCTCATGCTGGATTGCTCTTCTGCTTCCAAGACAAAAGGTCGCCCAGTGCAACATCTGCACAACAGGAGATCTTCATATGTCCGCGTGTCTTCTTTTGTCCCAAAATAACTTGTGGTCAAGGGGTACGAGCGCCCTCTGGTAGAGAGACTGCAGTTAAATAGATGGGAAACTTTTTCGGTTTACGAACGTTACATTTCTGGAAATTTTACCTTGGAAAACGAACTTTTTTCGTATGTGGAGCTGCCTCAATGAGTGATGTGTCGTTCGCGAACGAGCGCGTTCTTCTAACAACAAAATGGCAGCTATTTTTGTCCGCTATTCCCCGCCCCCAGTTTTCAGTTAAAGCCAAGTGATTGGTCAATAAATCAGCAGTGAGGGTGGGTGGTTTAGACATTAAAGAGACAGGCAGACGACAGTGAGTGAGCTTCAACTTTGATAGTTCAAAGACAGAGTGTAAACTGCAAGGTGAAAATATCCCACCAATCAGGCTACACAAACAACCCGCACAAGCCATCTGTACACTTGATGCAAAAAGCTATCAACCAAGCTAAACAGAACACAATTGATGAGGAACTAGATACAATTATCACAGAGAAAGCACCTACAGGGGATCATTCCTCAAGATGGTGAAAGAAGAAGGTTACGTTCCTCATCAAGTGTTTAATGTTGAGGAAACCGGCCATTCCATTCCATCAAGCCATCAATGACCATCACAAAGGTAAATAAAACGACTTTATTATACAGTACAGTTTATTTCTTTAATTATAATACCATAGCACATTTATTATACATAAAATAAGGTATATTTTGTGTAGTTTTAAGGCTTAGAAAATTACAAAGTAGAATATTATGTTTTATGGGGACCTGGGAACGTATTATTCTCATTTTAATGGTTTCCTATGAGAAAATAATTTTTGAGATACACACTTCCCCTTACACACTCTGTCTGGGAACCAATTAAGTTCGTAAACCAAGGTATCACTGTAATAAATATTCTGATGAAAGAATTATTTATCTGCCTTGTGTCAAAGGAAGTTTGTACTACAACAACGCTGGTGGAATGAGAGTTATGTGATGGCTGGCGTCAGCTTATCCCATCAATCACAGAGGATCGCCGGCAAGGACTATGGCAGGGTGATGGATGACAGCAATGGACTGAAACAAGAAGTGCACACTGACCTATCGCTGCACACGATACTACATAATAAGCCTAAGGAGAAGGCTGCATTTAGTAAAAATGTGGGTGGCGGCTTGTGTCCTATCTATCCATCCATTTTCTATCCATCCATTTTCTAATCTGTTTATGCTGGAGCCTATCGCGCAGAACTGGTTGGCAACCAATCGCACGGCACACATAGATAAATACACATTCACAGTCACAATCACACTGATGATTAATTTAGAGTCTGTCAGGAACCATGCATGTGTTTTTGGAATGTGGGAGGAAACTGGAATACGAAAAGCGAAAATGAACACAGGCACCACCAATACAGATTTAAAATCCTAATTTAAAATCATATCGCAGGTTTAAAAAAATATAATGATCTGAAATTCTGACACTGATTTGAAAAGTTATTTTGAAATCTTCACTCTTATATGAAAACCAATTCTTGATGAAAGTCCTAACTCATGCATGACTAATTTAAAACAGAGTCCTTGATTTAAATCCCAGTTGAAGATTACAGTGAAACTAATTGATAACTAACTCTTGCTTTAAATGATAATCCTGGTTTGAAACCCCAATACCGGCATAAAAATTTACTTTGAACCCCTAACACATTGATTTGAAAGGCGCTTATAAAAGACATTTATTATTATTATTATAATTAATGATCATCAACATTATTATTATTACAATTTTTTATTATTATTATTATTTTTATTATTGTTACTATTTTTATTATTGATACTATTTTTACTAATTTTACTATTTTTACTATTTTTATTGCTATTACAACACCAAAATAATAATAATAATAATAATAATAATAATAATAATAATAATAATAATAATAATAATAATAATAATAATAATAATAATATTATTATTATCACATTTTTTTATTATTTTTACTATTTTTACTATGTTTATTATGTTTATTATGTTTATTATTTTTATTCTTATTCTTATTCTTATTATAAACCATAGCCACAATTTCAAACTACACTATTTTTATATTTATTTTTAAAAGCTGCTGCTCGTGTTGTGTTGTGAAAGACTTCCCCCCGTTGGCGAGACACTGTCAATGCCAGTGGCCTTTCAAAGTAAGGGTACAGTCCAACATTGTCGATCACTTGTATATTTCACTCTTCTCACTTACAATACAACTGCACAAGATATCTGATGTTCAAATGGATAAATGTTAATGTTTTAGGCAAATGATTTTCAACTTATTTATAAATGGCAGCAAAACGTTCCGAAAAAAGCCGTCACGGGTGGCAAAAAAAAGACCTGTTTGAAACACCACTGGTGAACAGGTAAGTGCCACGACTAACTATAAAAATAGCTTTTCGGAACTGCTCAGTCATTCACAAACAAAGGTTAGGTAAGGTTCAGCTCTTTGAGAGCAAGTGCCTGAAAAAGTAGTCGAACACTTGTCAGACAATCTTCCTCAAGGCGCAAGCGGCAAGGCCGAAAACCAACATTCAATATCTATGACCTTCGATGCTTCAGGCGGCACTGCATCAAAACCCAACATCAACGTGTTATCACCACCACACACTCAAGAAAAAAATGCCAGTAAATACAGTTCACTGCTACACCTGCAACTTAAAATCTGTAATTTAAAAGCCTTGGTCGATAGCTTTTGCTGAAAATAAAAGCTATAAGAGATATAAAATATAAGATAAGCTTATGCTTAAAAACACAAAAGTTTATCTGTTTGAACAAAATATTCTCTTCTGAGTACTAGTATATACTACTAGGAACTAGTACTATATACTACTAGGACCTAGAGTTTTCAAATACTGTGCCGTGGCACACTAGTGTGCCGTGAGAAATTATCCAATGTCACTTTTAATAATAATAATAATAATAATAATAATAATAATAATAATAATAATAATAATAATAATAATAATACATTTCATTTATAAGCGCCTTTCAAAACTCACTTTATTTGAGAATGTATAAAACATGTATTCATCATTTCCTGCAAAAATAATGTCATCCTGTATCCATGCTGTAAATACTGTGAGGGTAACTTAATATTCGTCCGTGTGGCAACACAGAACTGATTGCGTAATTTCGCCGAGATTGTTCGTGGTGTACCGCAATTTTTTCCATGTAAAAAACGTGCCGTGGCTCAAAAAAGGTTAAAAAACTGCTCGAGGTTGAATATGGTTTAGAAATAATTGCAGTCTGTTTTGATTTTTGTCACATAACGTCGAAGCTTATTTGGAATTGGGTTTGTAAATATTTGATTTTCAAATATTTGATTTCCATCTGATTTATGATTAAATTATACAAATTCACAATCTTTCCTTGCAAATGAGTTTGGCACAATGGCTCTGAGAAAGGTATTTTTCTGTTTAAAAAAACATATTGGAGAACCTGATTTTGTATTATGGCTGTTTTTTCGTCGTTTTAACTTTTGTTCCCTATTTGTGAATCTGGTAGTTCTAGATTAGTTCTAGTTATTAATTGCTTTGCATCAATATTTAACCCAGAAACACCAGGCTACATTGCGCATGCGCGCATTGACGACGGAATGTTCTGGTTTCTGCTTTGTGCGCAGACGCAGTGGTGGCGCAGCAGAATCAGGCGGAGAGCAACTGGCGCTACGCAAAAGGATACTTTGGCCCTTAGGCTAAGCTTTTTGTGGATTTTGGTCGACGGAAACATCGCGTGTTAAAATGACCAGTGGGTATCGACATATATAAATTTACCGTAAGGCATTACATACTTCACAGTAATTGCATGCTGTGTTGTTTCTGTCACTCGGTCAACCGAATCTTGACGCCGTCTATTTACTGAAACAGACCTCACGTCTTCTCGCGGGGCTTGGACGTCTCCAAATTTGACCTAATAACTTTGTTTTTTTCAGGTTTAGGTGGATTGCAAGTGATTAGAAATTGCATTAAGTGTTGTTATTTGCGTTGATCTGTTTTAGTATTGTATTTAGTATTGAAGCGAGTTTTTGACCTACTGAAATTGACTGATGCCAAATTATGTCTTCAAGCGCCGCTTTATGATGTATCGTGTCGAATGGATCGTTCGGAACATTTCAAATTTCATTTCCAGAAAATATTTTTACACTACCTGCATATCGGGTGTGTCCAATGTGTTACTTGTGCCGTTGCCCGACCTGTTTCTGTGTTGTTGTGGTTTAAGCTGTGACGCTTCTCCATAGCGCCCATCTGCCACGTCTTCTGCGTTTTTAACCATGCACCATTCCTCGGTTTTTACGACATAACACAAACGGGGGTTACGAACGTCACAGGAAGGCACTCTCTTATATCCAGACCCACTTTGGTGTGTGATACATTATTTGTTTGACATGCAAATATTTAACAAGTATTGGCTATTTCTGATTTAACGTTGTAAAGCGAAGAAGTGTCAGGACGACGGCGTAGTCTGTCCTGAATAGGGTACATTCAGACAGAATGCTATCATCTAAGCGAATATTAAAATGTGACAGACCCGACAATATAAAAGTCATCATTTTTGTTTTAAAAGTTATTGTGTACTTTAGGTAATACATCACCATTGGTGTTGTATTACCTAAAGCGGGGATGCCCGAATCCGGTCCTCAAGAGCCCCTATTTTGGTTGTCTCCCTCCTCCAACACGACTCAAATGATCAAGTTCGTCAGTGTGTTTTGCAGAAGTCTCATAACAACAACCCAAGCGAAATATTTTAGAAAATACCCTTATCTAATCAAAAACATGGTTTAAAAGAAATGATCTTGCTTAATGTCAATATGCATTGGAAAAAAAAATAAACATTACTACAACCCTACTCATTACACATTTTAAGTGTTATTTTCTGGGCAGATTGTGAGGGTCAATCCTCCTTCGCACACACCATTCCACAGAAAAGTCACTCAGAATATTCTGATACATCTGACAATGATGTCTTTGCTTACTTTAAGGGTGACGGAGAGAAACATGCAAACATTTGTCCTGATTGTCAACATATATTTATATTGTGAATCGGTTTTAAAATGAGGTTACGGCATTTTGAGATCAGAGTTTGGAGTACTTTGTTGGTTTAATATCAGAATCAGAATAATCTTTATTGCCAAGTATGTAGAACACACAAGGAATTTGTTTCCGGTAGAACACGCTGCACTAGTATCGTCGTCAAAAAAAAAAAAAAAACCGCTAAGTGGCACTATACAGTTCCATTTTAATATATCAAATGTAATATTGGGAAAATTGTTTACTTTATTTGGCATTTCCAACTACCATGTTTTCTTGTGTGTTTTTCAGGGGGAAATCAACGTGATCTTGCACGCCAAAAGGCTGCCAAGAAAGCTAATGAGAACACCAAAGGGA
Source organism: Hippocampus bargibanti (assembly GCF_051943395.1). Classification (NCBI taxonomy): domain Eukaryota; kingdom Metazoa; phylum Chordata; class Actinopteri; order Syngnathiformes; family Syngnathidae; genus Hippocampus; species Hippocampus bargibanti. The sequence goes on along the minus strand of NC_142736.1, from coordinate 26,961,701 downwards.
AGAGAAGTGATGACGGGCTCTCAGCTGCCGCTCGCAAGCAGAGGTACAAGACAGTATACACCTTTGTAGGTAAAATTTTATATTTGGTTTCATCCTAATGACATCTATTATATTTTCTTCTCAAGGGATGCTGAAATAATGCAGCAAAAGCAGAAAAAAGCAGATGGCGGAGAGAAAGACACTCCTAAATCCAAGTGAACAGCTGACTTCATCCCGTATTTGGCTTCCTTCCTGATAAATATAAAAGCCAGTAATGTCATTTTTTTAATATCAGCTCTTCAACATATAATTAAGCCTACGTTCTCTCATGATGGCAATGGAATATTTTTTTTCTGGGGTGAAATTGTTCGCCAATATCCCACACTGATGCCACGTACATAGAGAAGCATCAGTGCTTTTAGCAGCAGCAGAAAGATGAACAATTGTCCACACAAAGCGTTGTTGTGTGTTTTCTTGTAAAATAAATGTCTCCTGATGGTTACAAATAAAGAGTATCTTTGTAGTTCACGCTTGTTTGGTTCATTAGAATCATCACTAAGAGGAGTGAATTCTTTGGAACCCTGTTGGTGGTAGGGGCAGAATTTATTGGGTTATTATTTTTACATGACAAATCTGGTGGCACATGATGAGTTGGTAGCAAAGATATGAGAAGACTACCACTGGTGGCTGAGAAGAAAGTTACAACTATAGAATTGGAACCCGGCAAAAGAAACGTATCAACTTTGAGAAGTATCTACCAGGGTAGCTGTCATTTCATACCAGTGGCGGTCCGTGGATTGCATCGCTAGGCCTTCAGTAGTGCTACGCCTGAATCAATTCAGACCGAAAAAAGTGTGGTGTGATTTACTACAAGTCCACTCGGGTGTACAATTAGCCAGGAAATAACTGACCAACCTTTCTTAATGATGTTCTCTTTTTTTTTCTTGGAAATTTCATCTTGAAAATGGCTCCTTTAGCCATTGTGGCTTGACAAAACTTTTTTTACTCATGAGGAACGGAAAACTATTCATATTAATGGTGAGTATTATCACAAAGTTATTTTAAATAATATATTCTGACATTTTGTTGAAATCATGCATGTGTGTGTGGCTCTCACTGAAAAACATTTCTAAATACAATACAGTATTTTACTTTTATGGCTCTCTTAGTCAAAAAGGTGTTCGAGCAAAAAGTTTGATGCTCCAGAGCCCGTAGAACTGATTGTGAAGGCGTCCAGGTAGATTTCTGAGCCTGGTAACAAATGGTGGCTGAAATGTGATTGGTTAAATGCTTAAATACAAAAGCACACACAGGGAAAAGTCATGAAAGGGGGCCAAAAGACAATTTGGAATTATTTAGTAAGAATTCATGGACAAACTATAATTAACAGTCCGTGATTCAGATATTTTTAGGCCAGCAGTGAAGACTTTGTAGGCCTTGACGATCCGCCATTGTTTCATACCCTAATGAATTTCTGGGTCGTCTTTGGCTTTCTCATCAATCACTATGTATTTTCCTATTACCACAGTTACCGCACTTGACCGCCAGGTGGCAGAAAAGCCCAATATGTAAGTCAAATCGATACTCCAAATTATGAATAATTAATTCACCCAGAAGTTCCGAATGATGTCGTGATACTCTTGTCGGATTTGTGTGCGGGCAGCGTGACACTCACTCCGAGCAGCGTGGACGTGGAAAAACGCTTTGTTTCCCTGTTCTGCTGATTGGACGATGACATATGTTTCCATTCTGGTCACATGCCTGAAAAATAAATACCGTACAACAATTCCTCGTCTCGGTCGGACAAGCTGTCGGAATTGCCTGAAAACAAATTGTTAAATAGCATGAGCATTTGTTCTCCAATAATTGATGACTACAATTTCCTAGAATAATAAAATACTCTTTTCACAATGTTACAGAAATGTCGTTTGTGATTAAAAAAAATATGGCCAAAAAAAAAAAAAAAAACTACTCACACGTGTCTGCCAAAAACATTGATTTTATTCATTTATCGTAAAAACTTAAAATAAAGTGCTTTTTATGTACATTATAACAAAAAACAACAGTTACAATTCATCTCCAGAATACAAAAAAAAAATACAGTTCACAAATATTTACATAACAAATAATTATAATAACAATAATAATAATAACTGAAAAAAAGAAGGGAATCATGCAGGCAAGACCACATTTGTCTACTTTTTTTTGTCAATTAATTGGATGACGTTTATTTGGATGATGCCAAGAAGGAATATTAAATGTTAGTTGTATTGTGCTGATCTGTGTCGGGGGACTGTTTGAACAAAACAAAACAACAAAAATCCTTTAAAAAAAAACCTGAAAATAAAGAAGCTGTAAGGTGGCCATTACATTCACATCCATTACAGTATTTGTTGCATCACTGGCGAGCTACTCAAAATGAAGCAAGCTGTAATTGCTCTAGAACAAAAAGCTCGTCATTAATAAATATGCACGACAATTAAGGCCAAATGGTAATTGTACATGTCAGTTTGTGTCTTCAAAAAAGGCATGTGTATGCAAAAACAAAACAACATAAAACGAAACGAAAAGCATTCTGAACAGCCCCTAGTGTTATCATTGGCGTATAACGTTATCAATGGCAGCATAACTCATGTCACTGTGAATGGTAAATGCCAGACAGTACGACATGGCACGTAAAGAATAAAAAATAACGTTTTTTTTTAGACTTTCATGAGGTGATCAAGCATATAAAAGCAGGATATTTATTCATTGGATCATGCAGTCAGTTTCACAGGGGCCTTCATGATGATTTTTTTCTAGGTCCTAAAGGGCAGTGGTCCCCAACCTCTTTTAGCACCACGGACCGGTTTAATGTCAGAACATATTTTTACAGACCGGCGGATAAATACAACAAAATAAAATGATAACTACGTGACCTAGACAAGCGTTTTGACATGCGTCAAGAGTAAATCATAGACGGATGTAATGTGGTAATTTTTCATTTTTCAAAATAAAACATAGTTCGGACTCAGATAAAACGGAAATTATGTCAATTATTTATTCTTTCTGCGCGGCCCGGTACCAAATGACCCACGGACCGGTACCAATCATTCAAATGTCTTTTTTTCATTATTTAGTCGTCGGTATATTTTGGGCATGGTTAAAACTAAGGCCAGTAATGCACTGGAGCACATTGTGAACAAACGCATTGGCGTCAACAACTGGAGTTTAGCGAGAGTTTTTTTTTTTCATTCCATTCAATCGACATTTTCGCAGCGTCTAATTATTTTTAAAGAGGTTCATTTTTTTAATTCATTCAAAGAGTGGGCTTGATAAAGGACAACCGACAGGGCAGTCTATTGCCCTACATGCACTTTGGTTTTGTTGTCTTCTAAAAAAGATAGCTTAAAATAATATGGATTGGAACAGATTAATGGCGTGACAGTTTGTTTGAAGGGAGAAAAATGATTTGGAGTAAGTAAATTTGGGCTGATTTGTCTGCTGGAAATTTGTGTCAACTAGTATCAAATAGTAGTCTTGGTGCAACACACAACGATTCACCATCGCATTATTTATGTGTTTTCTTCCATTTTAGATGCCATAACACATTTTTCTGATGTCAGTTAGGAAACAAAAAAAAAATGGTGTCGGTTGTCCTTTAACAGTCTTCTCATTTCCACTTTACACATACTTTATTTGCCCATGAAGGTGTTTTTAGGGTTTCTTAGTTTTACCTACACACGCATAGCCCAAAAAAATAACCCATGTTCACATTTGCATAGTAAAACATGCTCAGCTGTTCGCATCACACATACAGCGCTGGCTTGGCTCGCTCCAGAAGTAACAATATTTAACTTAGAGCGAGTTCAGGCACATTTTTACATATATCTAATTTCAACTTTTGAACTATTGTGTCACCTGCGCATATATGAGAGGCAGTGTCACTGGCATTTCTTAGTTTAACTCACTAGTGGATCGTGTCAGGATATAGCTTGTATATGGCAGGCTAATGGCTAATTTTAGCTCAAATATAAGATGCTTGGAGTAGTTAAATCTAATAAGCAACAAGTTTAGGCTCAATTTACCGACACTCATCTTCAATACATTAAAGTAATTTATGTTGAGTCCGAATTGAAGTCATGTTTATAAACTGTAGTATCGCCGTTTCTGTTCGCTAAAATAGCTAGCGAGCTAGCAGCAACTATCAGATATAGGCTTCAGGACTAAGGGTAAATTTAGTTAGCTCACAGCATTTTTGTGCTTGGCTGGTTCTAGAAAAAAATACAATCTTAATTAGCAGTATGTTAAGTTCCAATTTACAAATTTTGGGCACATTTTAAACTGAAGTGTGACTTTTAAAGTTAGCAGGACTCCATTGTTTCAAGCAACGCACAAGGCTAAGTAGCCTATTTATCACACTGGTGTCAGGCAGACTCCTTATAAGTCAAAAATCATCACTTTTCAGCAGAAACCCAAAACATCAGGTTTGTTCAACCAATAACATTGTATCCTTCGATAGAATAGGCCCTATGGGCCATTTTCAATACTTTAGATTGGTAAATAATTGGCAAAAATAACACTCACATGCCACGACTGACCACTGGTATACATAAAAAGAAAACACATCTGCTAAATCGTGCGATATGCCATACACATAGCTTTTACTCAAAATAAACATGAAAACTAAATAGCATTCCTGCTTTAATATGCTTGATCCACAAACGGAAGTGTGCTCATTAGTAGTAGCTGATTGTGGCCGCAAAATATTTGGGTGAGGGGGGGCAAACAGTTAATTTTTATCTCTACACCACATATTACACAAGATCCCTTAAAAACTCACACACGCACATAATACTAAGCACAGTCAGTGGATATAATCAAATGAGAAAAATAAAATAAACAGACCACTTTTTGCGCTTTACGCTGTGCAATCATTTTGTCAACTGGATGTGTCGGAATAGAGCCAGTTGGCGGTTACTCTGTGTTTGAAAGGTTTTCTGCTGGAACAGATAAGGTGAGTTTAGAGTTCAGTGATGTGTATATCTTTGGAAAAAGTCTTAAAGGACAACCGACATCACTTTTTTGTTTGTTAACTGACACCAGAAAAATGTTTTATCGCATCTAAAATACCCAAAACACGCAGTATGATATTTTTATTCAAATTCAAAACACCAATAAAAATGACTTAAAGTGTCCAAAATCTGCAAAAAAATTGAGCTGCGAATTGGGCATTTTCATTAAGTCCCGCCCCCAGTTCGTGACGTCATGCCAAGACGTCTTGCATTGCTGGAGAATCAAAACAATGGCTTCAGATTCGGAGAATATGCTTTCTTGTTACACATCCAGTTATGAATATGATTCAAATAGTTCTGAAGAGGAAAGCATACATGTTTGCAATCGGTTAAAGAAGTCCTTCCGTGTCATTTTGAGGCATCTGGACTGCAATGTAGCGTCCCAGAAGAGAGGCAGAAAATGGCGACCAAGCTCCCTGTAAGGAATTAATCAGCCAGTTTCCACAGGCTGATAAATTCCTTATATGGAGCTTGGTCGCCCTCTTCTGGCTCTTTTTGGTGCAACATGACGTTTTCAGACCAAACAAGCACAGCAAAATGCATTGACGTGACGGAAGGACTGCTACAATGTGTCCTTTTTTTCGGTCAGGGGGCGTTCCTTTAGTGACGTCACGTACGGATTCGTCACCAACTCAAAAACAAGACTTCCTGAATATTCAGCGCGAGTCTTAAAATGTAAAATATAGCTATATGCGGTGGAATCTTTGTAAAATACGCTCAGTAGAAGTCATTTGAAGCCATTTTACAAATTATGGACACAACTTGTCCGGGGACGTCGGTTGTCCTTTAAGTCTCAATAGTGTACACAGAAAGTTCACGGTGGTCCCTGTTTTTTGTCGTTTTCTCAGTAGTTGCATTTTAATGTGGAAAGTGTCATTCTGTACAAACACTTAGAAATATTTGTGCTTTCACATGGACTCCAATGATGATGGAAAATGTGCATGCAGAAACCATCTTTACATCGACTCCTTAAATTATTACATGTGACAAAACTGACCTATTAACTCATTCACTGCCATTGCTGAATGTGTATCTAGTCCCAAAACTCAATATGAATAATAATACATTTCATTGATAAGCGCCTTTCAAAACTCTCAAGGACACTTTACAGTCACAGGATATTTTTTCTGCGGGTGAGCAGCGGCAGCCACACGCACCAGCGTTCACTGCCGCTGCTCACCCGCAGAAAAAATATCCTGTGACTGTAACGTGACCTTGAGAGTTTTGAAAGGCGCTTATCAATGAAATGTATTATTATTATTACTGTACCTATTAGCTAGCTAGCTAGCTTGCCTTCTATCTATTTGAGTTACTTCTGTGGGTCCCGGACTTCATGTGACAATGATAAAAACCCTGGCACTGGAGTGGACACATTTTTTGCACATCGTCTAGCAGTGAATGAGTTAAATAATAAGAACGTTTGTAAATGTTTCAAATTTTCAAAAAAAGAACATACAGGTGGCGTCCCATTAAAAAAATATGACTTGAATTTTAATATTTGCCATCTGACGAATCTAGTTTTTCTCTGCTTAATGTGGGGCATTTGAGTCTTTCCAAAATTCCAAGTAAATATAAAAGACAGTTGTTCAATATGCGTCTGATGACTTCCTGTTTTCTGCCGTATCTCCCCATAGTTTTCCGTGATTGACTGCTGCAAGTCATGAGTTGTCACTGTGAAACTTTATGACATTTTCATTGAACCAAAATTTGGATATATCGGCCCAATACGGCAGTCGCATTCACTGGTGACCTAATATAGAGTAAAGGAGACGAAGAGCCACCAGGCTTTTTCATTGGGCTCGTTTTTAGGTTCTAGCTAAAGCAACAAGTAAATCAGGTGACATTCCTGTTTTTTTTAATTACTGTATGTGCTAGCTAAGAATGATTCTATTTTAGTTTTGATTTGTGGTCTGCACAATTGAATACATTGTTGTAAGAGAAGTAGAGAGTAAAGGAGAGCCGTGTCGTTTTGCTGGTTTGCGTCTACCTATGTGGTCTGCAACCATCTGTTTTTTTTGTTGTTTAAATATAAAAAAAAAAAAACCGCCAACACAATATACTTGTGTGACTTTAGCAAAAGCCTCTATGTGCTCATTGCAATCCTAAAATGAAGATGGTGGGAGTGGTCATCACAACACAATGGCACTATTGCAAGTTAATTGCTTTTTTTTTTGGCACAGAACATAAGATGGTTCAGTGCGACCCTGAAGATTATTATTATATTTTTTTAATGCATTTATTTGTTTTTAACTCCTTGGCTTTCTGTTAATTAAAGCGGGGTATACACATACCGACTTTCACACATGACAAGAAAATCCAAAAGTGTCTTCTTTCTCATCTTATAATCGAGCGTTACTCAAGATGACTTTAACAGCACGTCTGTCACAGTGCCAAGGCTGAACTGTGAAAGGCAGCGTGATGCCATGGGGCACCCCCCCCCCCCCAAAAAAAAAAAGAAAAATCCAACAAAGAAAAAGAGGACTGGTTGAGGCTGTGTTCGGAATCAGGCTATCCGTAATAGAGATGGTCATTTTATTGTGCTGTTTAAACGGCTTTCACCAAATAATAGATATGAAAACAAATACAGTGATACCTTGGCTTACAAACTTAATTGGTTCCCAGACAGAGTGTGTAAGGCGAAAAGTGTGTATCCCCAAAATTAATTTCCCATAGGAAACCATAAAAATGAAAATAATCCGTTCCCAGGTCCCCATAAAATATAATTTTCTACTTTCTAATTTTCTAAGCCTTAAAATGACGCAAAATATACCTTATTTTATGTATAATAAATCTGATATGGTATTATAATTGAAGCAATAAACTGTACTATATAATAAAGTCGTTTTATTTACCTTTGTGATGGTCATTGATGGCTTGATGGAATGGAGTGGCCGGTTTCATCAGCATTAAACACTTGATGATGAACGTAGCCTTCTTCTTTCACCATTTTGAGGAATGATCCCTTGTAGGTGCTTTCTCTGCGATAATTTTACCTTGTTCCTCATCAATTGTGTTCTGTTTAGCTGGGTTGATAACGTTTTGCATCAAGTGTACAGATGGCTTGTGCGGATTATTTGTGGAGCTTGATTGATGGGAATTTTAACCTTGCAGTCTACACTCTTGAACTATCAAATGTAACACTTGAACTATCAAAGTTGAAACAAGCCCAAATTTCACTGTTTTCTATCCATTTTGTCACTCTCTCTGTCGTCTGTATGTCTCTTTAATGTTTAAACCACCTCCCCCCACTGCTACGTTATTGACCAATCAGGTAGCTTTAACCGACGACTGGGGGCGGGGAATAGACAACCAAAACAAGCCGGCTGCCATTTTGTTGTGAGGAGATCAGGCTCGTTTGCCAACGACATCACTCATTGTGGCAGCTCCGTGTGTATCCCGAAAAAGTTTGTATAGCAAGGTAAAACTTTCATAAATTTAACGTTTGTAAACCGAAAAGTTCGTAAACCAAGGGGTTTGTAAACCGAGGTATCACTGTACCGTGTATTTCTGCACTATAAAGCGTGCCTAAAAGAAAACATTTTTTCTAAAGCTTACAATGCGTCTCATATACTGATGTGCCGTACATATGGAAAATGTTTTAAAATACAGTGTATGTCATTCATTGAAGGCACCCCTTATAATGCGGTGCACCTTATGTATGGAAAATATTTTTTTTAATATGTGATTTGTTGAAGGTGTGCCTTATATTCCAGAAAATATGGAATACACAAAACAAAACGACAAATGGACATAGAGTGCTTGGTTTGTATTCATTTTGTAAAACATACTCAGCATAAAAAAATAACATTTAAGAAATGAGTTCAATATTTGTGATTGAAGATCCAACGGTTGGCTAACTAGCTAGTTATACAACAGCAACAAACATAAAAAGCCCCAGTGATGGCCTCAAAAATTATTATTTTTAGTTCCAGGCCTTCTTTTTGTGGAGTTTATATTACAATAATATGCTAACTATAGTCCATTCTATAAAAATCCCTTTACTGTTATTTGAGATAAGGGAAATTAGTGAATGATTCCGAACACAGCCCAAGAGTCTGGTCATGATAGAGTAGATTGTGATTGGAAACTCTTCTACTTGTTTCCTTGTCATGTTAATCACGTTGGATGAAACGTCCGACAAGTTCGACAAAGATTCAACACGACCATTTGCTCTACTATTTCTGTCAGGCACCAGCTCCAGCATTAGCATCCGCGCGCTTTCTCATTAGCTCTTATTGTTTCGGAGCCCATGGTGGAACAGCTCATCTCAGTGTCGACCACAATATGAACAATTGTGTAAAATTGGAACTATCGAAAAGGTGATCCATTTACGGTAGATGTTTTCTGAAAAGATACCGACAAGCTAATCGCTCAAGCTAATCGCTCAGTGGCACCCCCCCCCCCCCACCCCCAAAAAAGGGAGTCCTTTCTTAGCTTAGACCAATGGAGGAAAAATAAGATCAGTATACCTGTACCCCCGCTTCATGCTCCCATATATTAATACTTGTCGTAGTACCTGCACGATTCCGGGTTGACGCTCGCCATCCGACGGTCCACGGCGTGAACGGCCATACATTCAGGAAGTGCAAGTCAGCTTGTTTGCAGGCCTTTTGATTTGATAGGATCTCTTACAGTCTTCATCGCCGGTCATCCTCCACTTACTGTTTGTGAGAAAGTTTTTTTTTGTCATTCTTGAACCTGAATTTGGTGGCTTTTATGCGGCCGTGGCGGTAGTAGATGTCGAAGGAAAATTGAATTGAAGACATAAATGCTGAGCGAGCTTCTTCCGTCTTGCTTTGCCGCTTTCTGCACGCTGATCGGATGCAATTAGTGGACATGAAGAAATGACTTAAAACTAGTGGAGAGCAGTTGCCGTGTCCTCGACCTTTGCTGGGGTTGCCCTTCGCATCCCGCGCGCTGCTTGAAAGCAAAGACAATGAGTAAAATGAAAAAGGCGCCGGGGATGGTCTCACACGATGGAGTCTTTAATCTCCGAGCCTAACCGCACTCTGGGTCGGGGACAGGTGGGCGAGTACTCCACGTGGCTCTCTTTGACGTTAAGCGGTCGCCCGTCGGAAGCGTCAGAGAAGCTTTTGCTCTCCGGCGAGGACTCCCTGGTGGGCGTGCTGCAGATGTAGTTGTCGTTGAGAGTCTGGTAGCCCTTATGGTCCGACGTGGACACGGGGATGGTGTTGCCGTTGAGCGGCAGGCTCTCGGTAGGCTTGCTGGCTATCCTGGGCTTCTTCTGCTGCATGCTGGCGCGCTCGCCCTGCTTAAGCACCGACTTCATGTGGTCGCGGTTGCGGTAGATGACGAACAAGGAGAAGGCGACGAGGGAGAAGGCGAGCAGCGCGCACACCACAATTAATTCGTTCCAGTAGGTCTTTGTGTGGATCTGCTGCGAGCGAGACTCTCCGGGAAGGATCATGACCTCCTCAAGCCTCACATGCGGCGTCCGCGAGTGGCCCGCCGTCGCCGTGGTGCCCTCCTGGCGGGGTTCCGCTCTCACGCAGTAGTTGGCTAGCAGCTGGCGGAAGCTCTCCTCCTCCGACCAGCACTCGTAGGTCTCAGTCTTGTCGACCTGCGCCACCACCACCAGGCTGCCCTCCGGCGTGGCGTACAGGGACTGGCTGGCGCCGTCGCTGTAACGCCACCTCCTCCGGGCCAGGTTGGAACGCAGCTTGCAGGGCAACACCCGGAATGTGTTGGTAGGAATTGTGATAAGCTGGCAACGGGAGCCACCTGTCCCAAAAGGGAACACAAACGAAAATAAATTTGGGTGTCGTGATGTTAATAAATGTGGGGAAGTTGACCAAAATCACTCCTCGGGCATATTTAATCCTGCCCCGCATGCAATTCTAAACTAATAAAATGTTCATCATAGATGTGTTTGAAGGATGTTAAGGGTTGAAAAACATTTGTTTCTTTTCATCAGAACATTTTGAATTTTAACTCATTCACTGCCAGACAATGAGCGAAAATGTGTCCACTCCAGTGCCAGGGTTTTTGTCATTTTCACTCAAATTGCAGGACCCACAGAATATTAAGTTTTAGGACTCCCTAAACATTCAATGCAGCAGAAGAAACCATAGACTCTCTTCTTTCATCAGAAAAAAAATGAGAATGAGTTAATTCCTAATATTATATGGGTCTGGAGTTATCTAAACTTGAAATGGGGGTGGCTGTACAAAATACAATACAATACATACATATTGATTTATATAGCGCTTTAACAACAGCTGAGGCAGTAACAAAGTGCTAACATGGACAAAAGGCAAATGTTACTCGCTCATGGAAGGTGAAAAACATTCCCAGAGGTCTGACCAGCACTTTATCAGCAGCCCCCATGCAAGAAAAACCAAAACCCAAACACATTTGGGAATGGCGCTCCCCATCATATTTTCAATTCCTGAATAAATTTGGGGAATGGCAGGAAATGCGTTAAAATAAAAACTTTTGAAAACTTATACTTATAAAGTGGTGCCTCGAGATATGAGATATGAAATTATCCTGCAAACACACCCGTAACTCAAAACACATGCATCTCAAGTCATCTTTCCAGGATGAAATAAATAGAAGTGACAATCAAATATTAGCGATTATATAATAATCCATTTCATTTCCAAGCACCTTCCAAAACTCTCAAGGTCACTTTACAGTCACAGGATAAAGTTTTTCTGTGGGTGAGCAGTGGCAGCCACACGCACCAGCGTTTACTCAACCCGGAAGTAAGGCAAATATATACAAAGCTAGCTAATACATAGCTAATAGCTAACCAGCCAGATAGCCAGCCAGATAGTACAGTAATTCTACAGCATAAATGTCAAACTTAAAGCGCAGGGGCCAAATCTGGACCGCCATGTCACTTTACGTGGCCCGCAAAAGCAAATCATGTGCCTTAACTTCCATGATTTCATTGCTGAAATCTGTACCGATATGTAAAATAGTCCCATGCTGAGATTTTGCAATAATTTGGTATTTTACACTCTCTCAAATAAAAATTCAATGAATAAGAAACAAATGGTGGCCTTGACTGATTTCAAAACCAGTAATTTATCAATTTGTTGTGAACAAGTAATAATACGATGCAATGATGAAACATTTATTCTGTTTCACTGTTGTAAGGGCCCTCCAAGGGAAGACATACCTTTAAAATGAGTTTGACACCCTTGTAAACCGACATCATAATACATTAAAAAAAGACATTTGGATATTAGGAATGCTCAGCCAAACCACTTATTACAGGCATTTGACAGCATTTTTTTTCCTTAAAAAAAGCAAATAAAACAATTAAACTTACTAAACATTAGTGACTTAAAGGACAACCGACGTCTCCGGACAAGTTGTGTCCGTAATTTGTAAAATGGCTTCAAATGACTTCTACTGAGCGTATTTTAAAAAGATTCCACCGCATATAGCTATATTTTACGTTTTAAGACTCGCGCTGAATATTCAGGAAGTCTTGTTTTTGAGTTGGTGACGACGCCCCCTGACCGAAAAAAAGTATTTTGCTGTATTGTTTGGTCTGAAAACCTTGTGTTGCACCCAAAAGCCGCCAGAAGAGGGCGTCCAAGCTCCATAAAATGAATTTATCAGCCTGTGGAAACGGAGATGGCCACAGGAGGTCGCCATTTTGTGCCTCTTTTCTGGTGATCCGTTTCTCCCCAATGTTGCCTCAAAATAAATTCTTTAATCGATTGCAAACATGTATGCTTTCCTCTTCAGAACTATTTGAATCAGATTCATAACTCGAGGTGTAACAAGAAAGCATATTCTCTGAATCTGAAGCCATTGTTTTGATTATCAAGCAATGCAACACGTATTGGCGTGACGTCACAAACTGGGGCGGGATTTTCTGAAAATGCCCAATTCGCAGCTCAATTTTTTTGCAGATTTTGGACACTTTAAGTCATTTTTATTGGTGTTTTGCATTTGACTAAAAATATCATACTGCGTGTTTTGGGTATTTTAGATGCTATAAAACGTTTTTCCGATGTCAGTCAAGAAGCAAAAAAGTGACGTCGGTTGTCCTTTATATGATGCTTTTCCCAATGAAGGATTTGATATGAAATGAAAGTGAAGATACAACATCAAGATGTAGTCTTTGCAATTTATGTGTTTTTGTGGCAAAATGTCACTTGCGAAAAAAAAAAATAAACAAATAAAATAAATCACTCACGGGTAGTTGTGGGTCGGGCAGATCTCGGGCCTGAGAGCGTCCTGTTACAAATTGCCGAAGTGTCAGCCTCCTCCACATCTTGCTGCCAATGGCTGATACAGACATGACACACAAAGAAAACACCCACAGCTGCAGTTGAAGTGACATATTGTGTGCAGATGCTCTTCCATCTCGCGCAAGTCTTTCATTAAAATGGCATAATCACAGTGCCAGTTCAACATGACAAAAGGGAACAACCTTCTTTTGAAACAGCATCTTGGGGAAGTTCATAATATGACCATTGGCCTGTTTTTTTTCTTTGTTTGTTTTGATAAAGGCTGTGGAACCACTTAAGTTGTATGTTACTGTACTAGGAAAAAAAGTTTAAAGTCAACTTGCAATCTACAGGATATCAGATTGCTCATAAAAGGTCCCCGGTGTACTTGTACCGCTTTCAGCTTTAATTTGAGTGACTTTCCATCCAAACCAAATGAACGGAATAGGAATTCCTACCATGTGTGTGTGTGCCCCAACGTTAGCCTTAGCATGTAAATTTAACGACACTACAGTGATACCTCGGCTTACGAACGCTTTAGCTAATGAACTTTTCGCTTTACGAACATTAAATTCGCGAAAATAGAATCTTGGCATACAAACTAGTTTTGGGGAAAAAAGATCCCAGACCGAAAAAGATCCCACCACAGGCTAGTGTTAAGCCGAAGAGGACACAAAACAAAATTATGGTCGAGCAGAAGAAGGAGATCATCAAGAAACACGAACAGGTGTGCATTTGTGTGACTTAGCGTCCCAGTACGCTAAGTCGAGTGAACATTGCTACGTGTGGCTAAGGGCGTTTCTGTGTTGTCTAAGCAACAGTCTCAGGCAATAGAAGAGGTAGAAAAACTTCTGTTGATTTGGATTAATGAAAACCAGCTAGAAAGTCTTTATGGACGGTGACTCTCCTTCCAAACAGTAACTCCCTCACTCCATCCTCCTCCCACTCCATTTCATCAAGTCATCAACGACCATCACCAAGGTAAATAAAACGAATATTATAAAGTAGTTTATTTCTTTAATTATAATACAATATCACATTTATTATACATAGAGGTATATTTTGTGTAGTTTTAAGGCATATTTAGTAGAAAATTCTGTTTTATGGGGACCTGGAAACAGATTATTCTCATTTTTAATGGTTTCTTATGGGAAATAAATGTTTGGCAGACGAACTTTTCGCCTTACACACACTTTCTGGGAACCAATTAAGTTCGTAAACTGAGGTATCACTGTACTTGTATAAAGAAGAAAGAAGAACAAAATACTGTATAGGATTTTTTTCCCAAATTGTAAACAAATTGGAAGGTTTCCAAATTGTAAACAAATTGGAGGTTGATTGAACAATACCTTGGAATGGGTTGCATTCACCCTGAGTGGTTCACTGTGTTATGACGCTGTGTTTTATTGATGCAATATTTTATCCAAAGTATTGCACAGCACGTTGTGTTCAAACAATTTCGAGCGATCCCAACATTGCTGACCTACCTGTCAGGCGGTGCCATTCTAACATCCCGACAAAGGCGTCCGGTCCAGGCGCAGTAAGGATCTCTGGATAGGACGCACTCGCCGCAGCTTGGGTAGTTGGAGCAATTGGCCACGGGCACCTCCACCAGGCCCGAGTATGACGACACAAACAGAAGGCCCTGCACAAAGGAGGATTGAAATGTATAAAATCACAAACACAATCTAGACTGACAACTTTTCTTATTCATTGCGATGGACAATTTTGAGGAGGAATGGTCAATTTAAAAGTTGGGAGGTGTTCCCAATTTTTTCATCAATGCAACCATGAACTTCCGACATGCATGACAAAAACGCCTTTTCAACTATGGGCAAAACACATGTGCAAAACACATGCTCTTAATTTATAGTTCCCTTTTCAAATCATGCATCAAAGATTATTCGAACCAACAACAAAGGGATTGAAGAAAAAAAAATAAGGAAACCACATGTTGTATTTTTCTCCCCCAAGGGCTAAGGGCTTGTATAGATATTACTCTTCAAGG
Source organism: Hippocampus bargibanti (assembly GCF_051943395.1). Taxonomy (NCBI): domain Eukaryota; kingdom Metazoa; phylum Chordata; class Actinopteri; order Syngnathiformes; family Syngnathidae; genus Hippocampus; species Hippocampus bargibanti. Next base: position 26,946,447 of record NC_142736.1, on the reverse strand, counting down.
ATGGCACAAAACTGCTGAACAGGAAACCAACATTAACTCATTCGCTGCCATTCAAAAATGTATTCGGGAAATTGAAAATGTGACGTAGAGCGCCATTCTCGAATTTGTTCGGGTTTTGTTTTTTCATGCTTGGGTGCCGATAAAGTGCTGGCCATGGCCGCTGGCAATGATTTTTCTTTTTCACAAGGGGGCAGCATTTTCCTTTTGTCCATGTAAGCGCTTTGTTCCAGCTTCCACTGTTGTTAAAGCGCAATATGAACCAATGTGTATGTATTACATTGTATTTTGGACAGCCGCCCTCATTTCAAGCTCATATAAATTCAGACCCATATAATTTAGGAATGAGGAACCAGGGCCTTAAATTTGACACCTGTGCTATGGTAGAATTATATAATCGCTAATATTTGATAGTCATTTCCATTTATTTCATTCTGAAAGAATGACTTCAGACGCATGTGTTTTGAGTTACGGACTTGATTACAGAATGAATTCAACTCATATCTCAAGGCACCACTTCATAAGTAAATATTTTGTTAAGTTTTTATTTTAAATCGCTCACTGCCATTTCTGAATCTATTCAGGAATTGAAAATATGATGTGGGGCGCCATTACTAAATTTGTTCGGATTTTGGTTTTTCCGACGGGGGATGGCGATAAAGCACTGGTCAGTGCATTTGGTAATGTTTGTTCCCTTCCACGAGGGGGCAGTATTGGCTTTTTGTACAACCACCCCCACTTTAAGCTTAGATTACTCTAGACCAGGCATGGGCAAACTACGGCCCGCGGGCCACATACGGCCCGTTAGGCTCTTCAATCCGGCCCGCCGAACTTGCCCAAATTATAGTACAAACAGTGTCTAAAACTCATGACAAAAAGCTAGCGAACAACAGGGCAGATAACTGAAAAGTTGCCTGCCCCATTTTTCCCAACTTGAAGCAAAATGAGACCAATCCCATTAAGAAACATTGTCACAAAGTATAAAGTTTTTTTTTAAATCAAGAATGCACCAACTACAAATGCTACCTTGCTTAATTTACGGCAAATGCGTATGGCTGTAAATTTTGCTACAGTAGTCGATTGTCATTGTGGTGCACAATGCAACGTTTGCATTGATTCCTACGAGCCACTAAGCCCCTTTCATAAGTCTCACGTACACTTTACAGTCACGGTTTAATGTAAATTTACGTTTTGTAGCGTCACATATGTTGTTAGCTTCTTTTGAATCTTTCTTCTAGTTTGAGGTTCTGTGCATCTATTTTGGAAAATGACATGCAATTGCACGACTTTGTAACGCTTGCGAAAGTCCAGAAGAAAGAAGCAGGCTTCTGATTGGCTGCCGAGCCGAGTATGCAAATTTCAACTGCAGGTAGTCTATGTTTGTGTGCTCGGCGACGGTACACGTGTTTTGTTAGCGCGTGAAGGCGAGAGCGTCAGTGAGGAGTTTGTTGAGCGCGCGGTCAGGACAAACCATCTATGATTTTGCGGAATTTAACACAAGTAGGTATTATTGAGCTTGAATATTTCGTTGTGTAATAATATGTTTTGAATGTTGAAAGTGATTCCATTTTTCAATAAATGTTGATTTCTTTAACTTTGCCCCTTCGATGGAAACTTATTAAAATCAGACGCAATCTTGATAAATCACAGTGCATATGTTATTTTAATCTATTTCCATTTCCTCCTCCAAGTATCTGCGAAATAGTTTGTAAATGCCATATCTTGCATATTCCTTGAGACAAATTTATTAACTGATCAGGGATATTTTTCACATTTGAAAGACAGTTAATAAATTGGGTTGTAGTGTTTTTACTGTGCTATGAGGTTTGTACATACTACATTTAAAGGACAACCGGCACCATTTTTTGTTTTTGTTTCCCACTGACATCAGAAAAACGTTTTATAGCATCTAAAATACCCAAATCAGGCAGGCTGATATTTTTAGTTAAATGAAAAACACCAATAAAAATGACTTCAAAATGAATCCGGAAATGGCCAGTTTCAGAAGGTTGCTCGAGAATCAAAACAATGGCTTCAGATTCGGAGAAGATGTTTTCTTGTTCTTGTTCTTCTGAAGAGGAAAGCATAAATGTTTGCAATTGATTCTAGGAGTCCTCCCATATCAATTCGAGCCGTCAATGACAGCAATGTAGCACCCAGAAAAAGCAGAAGATTGCGCCCAAGCTCCGTTGGAAATGGGCTGATTTGTCAGCTGGGAATTTGTGTCAGCGAATATCAAATAGTTGTCTTGGTGCAACACACAACGATTCACCATGGCGTTATTTATGTGTTTTCCTTCTAATTTCGCCATCAACACGGATTAACACGAAGTTTTCAGACTAAACAAAGTACCCAAAATGCATTGTATGTCGCTTTCTCGGTCAGGGCGGTCCAAACGTGACGTCACATGGGGATCGTCATCAACTCGAAAACAAGACTTCATATATTCAGCGCAAGTCTTAAAACGTAAACTATAGCTATATGCTGTGGAATCTTTGTAAAATACGCTCAGTCGAAGTCATTTGAAGTGATTTTATAAATTATGGACATAACTTGTTCGGAGTATTTCCGGCCCAAACACTCCCTCCAAATGCTCCTGGCCCGGCCCCTCTGTCAAATTTTAGAACCCAATGCGGCCCGCGAGTCAAAAAGTTTGCCCACCCCTGCTCTAGACCCATATAACTTTTTTTTCTGATGAAAGAAGAGCGTCTAAGGTTTCATACGCTGCGTTGAATGTTTATGTTTTCTGAAATCTCAATATTCTGTGGCTCCTGGAATTGGAGTGACAGTGGCAAAAACCCTGGAGTTAAGTTAGGAACTCAAAACGTGTATTTTTGTTCACAAAAATCAATTTACTAAAAATTAAAATATGATGAATTTTGTTCTTTTCTTGCTGTATATTTTGTGAGCATAAAAACTCCATTGAGAAACTTGAAACTGAACTCATAGCCTACTTTCATGCTTCTATTTTATTTTTTATTTAACTCTTTTTAAGAAAATACACAAAAGCACAGGCAAAACTCGCTAACTCCACTAATAGAACAGCCGAAATGATATTCAAACTCAGAGTTTCAGAACCGTCATGCTCACGCGATATCTCCGTGAGGCCTGACGCTTAAAGTACAACCGACGTCACTTTTTTGTTTCTTAACTGACATCCGAAAAACGTTTTATAGCATCTAAAATACCCAAAACACGCAGTATGATATTTTTACTCAAATGCAAAACACCAATAAAAATGACTTAAAGTGTCCAAAATCTGCAAAAAAAAAAGAGAGTCCCGCCCCCAGTTCGTGACGTCACGCCAAGACGTCTTGCCTTGCTGGAAAATCCAAACAATGGCTTCAGATTCGGAGAATATTATTTCTTGTTACACATCCAGTTATCAGAATCAGAATTCCTTTATTCGTCCCACAATGGGGAAAATTGAATTATTATATTAATAATGAATATGATTCAAATAGTTCTGAAGAGGAAAGCATACATGTTTGCAATCGATTAAAGAATTTATTCCTTGCCATTTTGAGGCAACAGCGGGGCAACAATGGATCATCAGAAAAGAGGCACAAAATGGCTACCTCCAGTGGCCACCTCCGCTTCCACAGGCTGATAAATTCCTTTTATGGAGCTTGGACTCCCTCTTCTGGCGGCTTTGGGGTGCAACACGGTTCTCAGACCAAACATGTACAGCAAAATATATTGACGTGATGGAAGGATGCTACAATGCGTCTTTTTTACGGTCAGGGGGCGGTCCTTTCATCACGTTACGTACGGACTTGTTACCAATTCAAAAAAAAGACTTCCTGAACGTTCAGAGCGAGTCTTAAAACGTAAAATAAAGCTATATGCGGTGGAATCTTATTAAAATACGCTCAGTAGAAGTCATTTGAAGCCATTTTACAAATTATGGACACAACTAAATAGAGCACAAAATCTGTCCAGATGCTCTCCTGCTTGACGCCGGTAGGTTAGTTAAATTGGGGGTGACCACGCATACACGCAATATTGTCTTCAACTCATTTTACCAGCTATGACGTGCACGCTATGGAGTCTCTATTAAGGCCGCCCATCCCGGTGGCATATTAAACAAACATTACCGAATCTTGTTTGTCTTTCATTGGCCAGAAAACATGGGAAAGTAGCTCTGGCTTTATTAGAATGACATAATCTTGTGATAAGAGTCCATTTTGGCCTGTGGGAAGAGACCATTATGTCATAAAGAAAGGAAGGTAATGAAATTGAGCAGCGGCTAAAACACCAGCGAGGATCATAAACTCTGCTCCAGATGGCCAAATAACTCTTAAGAAAATGCGGCAAGATGGCCCCAGAGGGGAGGAGATGTCTCTGGGCAAGATGGTATATTTAGTTCTTTTTTTTTTTTTTTGACTTGAACAAATTATCATTGAAAAAAGTTGTGTAAAATGTGGTTACCCTCTGAGGGTCCAGTTCGATGTGTTGGATAGGCTGCGGATCGGCAAACAGAACCATCTCTTCGATAATGTGCATCTTGTCGTTGGTGTTGATGGCCTTGTGCAGCTTTCCGTCATCTGGGCATAACAGAAAAACAATCATGATCCCACTGAGATCTTATTAACTCATTCACTGCCATTCCCAAGAATTGAAAATATAATGTGGAGCGGCATTCCCGAATTTGTTCGGGTTTTTGTTTTTCTTGCAGGGGGAGCTGATAAATCGCTGGTCAGACCTCTAGCAATGTTTGTTCCCTTCCACGAGGGGGCAGCATTTGCCTTTTGTCCATGTTAGCGCTTTGTTCTGGTTTGAGATGTTGTTAAACCACTATGTAAATCAATATGTATGCATTATATGGTATTTTGTACAGCCGCCCCAGTTTCAAGCTGAGATAACGCCAAAACAATGTAACTTAAAGGACAACCGACACCATTTTTTTGTTTCCTAACTGACATCAGAAAAAACTTTTAGAGCATCTAAAATACCCAAAACACACAGGCTGATGTTTTTAGTCAAATGAAAAACACCAATAAAAACGACTTAGTGTTCCAAAACTACTTCAAAATGACCTCGGAGATGCAGAGTTTCAGAAGGTCCCGCCCCCTTGTTCGTGATGTCTGATGCCAAGATGTCTTGCCTTGCTCAATAATCAAAACAATGGCTTCAGATTCGGAGAAGATGCTTTCTTGTTACTCATCCAGTTATGAATATGATTCAAATAGTTCTGAAGAGGAAAGCATAAATGTTTGCAATCGATTAAAGAAGTCCTTCCGTGTCATTTTGAGGTGTCTGGACTCCAGTGTAGAGTCCCAGAAAATGCACAAGATGGCGCCCAAGCTCCATTGGAAATGGGCTGATTTGTCTGCTGGGAATTTGTGTCAGCTAGTATCAAATAGTAGTCTTGGTGCAACACACAATGATTCACCATCACGTTATTTATATTTTTCTTCTAATTACGCCATCAACACGGATCAGACCAAACAAAGTACCCAAAATGCATTGTGTGTCACTTTCTCGGTCAGCGGCGTTCCAGACGTGACGTCACGGTAGGTATCGTCACCAACTCAAAAACAAGACTTCCTGAATATTCAGCGCGAGTCTTAAAACGTAAAATATAGCTATATGCCATGGAATCTTTGTAAAATACGCTCAGTAGAAGTCATTTGAAGTAATTTTACAAATTATGGACACAACTTGTCCAGATGCGTCGGTTGTCCTTTTCAGAATTAACTCTTTTTTTTCTGATGAAAGAAGAGTCTGTTTCTAACGCTGTATTGAATGTTTATGTAGTGCTAAAACTCAATATTCTTTGGGTCCTGAAATTTGAGTGAAAATGACAAAAACCCTGTCACTGGAGTGGGCACATTTTTGAACATTGTCTGGCAGTGAATGAGTTAAGACAGCTGTTTAGAAATGTAAAATTGACACTCTGCTGTTGATCAGAATTGTACTACAGTTTGGAATAGTCCTCAGAAATTCACATCCGGTTTGTGTTTGTTTTTTTTTGTTCAACCTGTTCCGATGAAGAGCACGTCGTAGGCCCTCTCCATTCCCTGGATCTTGTGAACGGCAATCTGCGTGTAGCGTACGCTGCGTTTCAACAGCAAGGGGGCGCTGCGTATTACGCTATCCATCAGGAAATGGTCCTTGACAAAGTTTAAAACCTTGTCAGGCATATGCAAGGACGACTGGATTCCCATTTGCCTAGCGTGGTTGGTCACACACTGCACGGGCGGAGAAACAAGACGTGAGATCATTTAAATACGCATTCATCCAAAAGGAGAGGATGCAACTCACCGCTCCAGGTCGTGGTTCTGGTGCGGGGTGGTTGTATGTATACCACTGCTGCGTCTCCCTGTTGACCTGTCGGTAGCGCCCACTGAAGGCCCGCTCCACCTGTGCCATGGTGAAGGCACAAACTGCGGAGCTGCCCGACGCGCCTTTGTACCTGCCAACAGTTACAAGTTTAATACTGTTGTGACACACGTAGTGTATTGACTGAGTGGCATTGTAAGGGATATTGGAGATGATCTTTTAGATCTGTAGATTTTATATCCATCCATCCATACATACATACATACATACATACATACATACATACATACATCATTCCATCCAACCAACATCCCACCCATCCATCCAACGCATCTATCCATCCATAAAAACCACCCACTCATCCATACAACCAACCATCCAACCATCAACCCACCCATCCATCCATATGAGCACATCCATCCATCCACCCAAACACATCCATCCACCAAAACCACCCATCCATCCATCCATCCACCCAAACAAACTCACCCACCCATCCATCTGAGTACATCCATCCATCCACCCAAACATATCCATCCATCCATCCATCCAACCAACCACCCACTCATCCAATCCAAATGAATACATTCATTCTTTATCCAATTACATCCATCTTTCCATCCAACACATCCATCCATCCACCAAAATCACCCACCTATCCATCCATCCATCCATCCAACCCTCCACCCACCCAAACTCACCCACCCATCCATCCATATGAGCACATCCATCCATCCACCCAAACATATCCATCCATCCACCCATCCACCAAAACCAGCCACTCATCCATCCAACCAACTACACACTCATCCAATCCAAATGAACACATCCATCCATCCTTCCATCCAATGCATCCATCCATCCATCCACCAAAATCACCCACATTTCCATCCATCCATCCATCCACCAAAACCACCCACCCATCCATTCAACCATTCACCCACCCATCCATCCATCCATATGAGCACATCCATCTATCCATCCACCCAAACACATCCATCTATCCATCCACCAAAACCACCCATCCATCCAACCATCCACCAAAACCACCCATCCATCCAACCATCCACCCACACATCCATCAATCCATCCATCCATCCATCCACCCACCCCAAAAAAACACCTACCCAAACCAATCCATCCAACTAGCCATCTAAATACTGTATATATACAATATAATATATACTAAACGGTATTCATCCACTTCCCATTCTTAGACAACATATGTAGAGTATTTATTGTTTCGGTTTTAACAGCCAGGCTCATAATACAGTACTTCATCCTGTCCCAGGTCTCTCACCATTGTGACGTGAAAACGCCGTAGAAGACGGTGCTCTCCCAGCTGTCTCCCATGGGCTTCAAAACAAACATGTCCTGGATGATGTTGAAAGGGAAGCCGTCATCAGGTAGGGAACACAGGAGCTGGGCCTTCAGGAAGGTGGTCCATTTCTTCTGCAGCACACGCTCGCCACCTCTGTCTCCCTGGAAACAAGCGTCAACACATAATTAACAACCGGAGGCCATTTTGGACAATTTTATGCTATCGTGGGAACTGTTTGGGGAATTTCCTTTCTTGTATTCAGTGCACAAAGCAGCGTCTCGTAAATTTGGTTATGCTCAGGGTGCAGATGACGACAAATCATATGAATGCCATTCATAATATAACAATTTAATATATAAATAATGTTTCTATGACCCCTGCTAGCTAGAAGTTGAGCAGCATTTCTGTTTGTGCATGCCCCGAGAACGAGGCAGCTACACGTCCTGTGGAAAAAAAAAATCAGAAGTAAAAAATATGTCTCCTTGAAATGAATCAAACTACAAACACTTCAACGTTCTTGCCGTTGCCTTAAAGGAGAGGACGTAGCGCAAATGTAAACAAAATCCATGATATTAACTCATTCACTGCCAGATGTGCAAACACGTGTCCACTCATTTGAATTCCAGGACCCACACAATATTGAGTTTTAGGACTACAGAAACATTCAATACAGTGTTAGAAACCTTAGACTCTCTACTTTCATCAGAACAAAAGAGTTAATTTCTAAATTATATGGGTCTGGAGTTATTTGAGTTTGTAATGAGGGTGGCTGTCCAAAATACAATGCAATACATACATATTGGTTTATGTAGCGCTTTACAACAGCTGAAGTTGTAACAAAGCACTAAAATGGAAGAAAAGGAAACGCTTCCCCCTTGTGGAGGAGAAAAAACATTGCCAGGGGCCATGGCCAGGGATTTATCGGCACCCAAGCATGAAAAAATAAAACCCGAACAAATTTGGGAATGGCGCTCTACGTCATTTTTTCAATTAATAATAACAATAACAATAACAATAATAATAATAACAATAATAATAATAATAGTTTTTTTAAGCGCCTTTCAAAGCTCTCAACGACACTTTACAGTCACAGACAAGCATAGGTCTTCTTCTTTTCCTTTCGGCTTTTCCCTTCAAGGAGTCGCCACAGCAAATCAGTGGCCTCCATCTTTAGAGGTTTGATCCGCATGTTTGTTTTGGCCAAGCTTTTACATCGGATGCCCTTCCTGACACAACCCTCTGTATTTATCCGGGCTTGGTACCGGCACAAGAAGACATATGTCCCTTTGTGGCTACAGAACAAGCAACTCGCTCAGTAAAAGGCTCCCAAACACAAAATGGTAATCGGCACAGCAACATTCAAAAAAGCAAAAACTATACTCACCATTTGATAAATAAAATACAATCACAAATAGAATACAATAAATAAAATACAATTATAAATAGAAACAAGAGAAAGAGCTACACAGAATAGGTGGGTTTTGAGATGGGATTTGAAGGTGGGAAGAGAATCGATGTTACGAACGTTGGGAGGAGGTGAGTTCCAGAGTTTGGGGGCAGAACAGCAAATCTGTGAATGGCAGTGAATGAGTTAATGAAAGCTTTCAATGATGTGCCTCACTACTTTCCCTTGAGATTTAACCGTGAAAGGACGAATCCTCACACAAACGCTCGTCAGACAGACCCGGTCATTATCAGCCAAACTGTCAACACACGGCGAAGAGAGAACCAACAACCAGATGGCTTGAGCAGAGGAGGAACCAAAAACAACCCAATCTCACGGCAGGTTGCAACAGCGTCAGGGCCTCAATAACCCTGAACTTCCAGAGAGCGCAGGGGAGGTACGAACGTGTGTGAAGTGGAACATTCCCTCCCGCTGCAATCTCTTAAACATGAACAATCATCTCGCCGCGTGTAGAGGTGAAGCCTGGTGGGATTCTTGCGGGCCCGCCAGCCAATTAAGCTGCACTACAGTAGCCTTTGCTCAGACAGTAATGAGGCACGTGCATTCCAGTTCTCTCAGCTGTCCACTGCTATTGTTAAGTATGCCAAAATGCGTCCACTCCAGTGCCAGGGTTTTTGTCATTTTCACTCAAATTCCAAGACCCACATAATTGTGAGTTTTAGGACTACATAAACATTCAATGCAGTGTAAGAAACATTTGACTCTCTTGTTTCATCAGAAAAAAAACAGTTAATTACTAAATTATATGGGTCTGACATTATATGAGCTTGAAATTAGGGCGGCTGTCCAAAATACAATGCAATACATACATACATACTGGTTTATTTAGCGCTTTAACAACAGATGAAGCTAAAACAAAGCGCTAACATGGAAAAAAGAGGAAATGCTGCCCCCCTTGTGGAAGGGAAAACATTGCCAGAGGCCTGGCCAGCACTTTATTGATACCCAAGCAAGAAAAAACAAAACCCAAACTAATTCTGGAATGGCGCCCAACATCCTAATTTCAATTCCCGAAAAAATTTGTGAATGGCAGTGAATGAGTTAAGAGTGAAACACTGAACGGTTCCATTCAAAAGTTGATGATGAGGACACAGTAACTCATTCACTGCCAGACATGTTCCAATGTGTCCAGGGTTTTTGTCATTTTCACTCAAATTCCAGGACCCACAGAATATTGAGTTTTAGGACTAGATAAATATTCAATGCAGCGCAAGAAACAGACTCTCTTCTTTCATCAGAAGAATAAATTCGGGAATGGCAGGCAATGAGTTAAGTTCACCTGGAAAGTTTTTTTTTTACCATCAGTGGGTAATATGAATAGGCCATGAAGGATAAAATGGAAATGACTACTCTGGAAATTTGTCTTTCGCCAATCATAATACTAATACAGTGAGACCTCAACTTACAAACACCTTATCTTACAAACTTTTCGTCTTACAAATGTCAAATTTCTGAAAATTAAACCTTATAATAAGCACTATTTTCATAATACACACCCACCACGGCTGGCGGAGTGATCTTCGGCGGAAGCACACGACCGAACAGAACCAGAGGTTAAGTTACCAACAGTCCTTATGGAAGGTGACTCTCCTTCCATAAGCCATCAACGACCATCAAAAAGATAAATAAAACTTTATTTTACAGCAGTTTATTACTTTAATTACAGTCCTCATGTAATGTGCCTCTTTCCAAACAGCAATTCCCTTTGAACTTCGACCTCCAACGCCATTCCATCAAGCCATAAATGACATGACAAATGTCATTGACAAATGTGACAGTGAATAAGTTGCTTCTCTACATATATTTCCGTTGCAATTGGCTGGCCACACCAAAGCGTCAATATCTTATGCTGTTGCATCGATAACGGTACCATTTTATTATCGCCATTCTCTCCCATTGGTGATAAAGAGTAGCAGTTCTATGCTCCAGTGAGTATTCCACCACCTTTTCCACATCCCCGCATCCAGAGTACACACCTGAATAAACACAGGGCAGTCCGAGTGGGAGAAAGGGAGGAGGATATGTCGGAAAAGAATAACACCAACTCTAGAGCGGAATGACTTGGCGAGCCGCAGCAAAGCGGTAGTAGAAACACGGCGGGAAACTTTCAAAGATATCCAAAGACGGCCCCGCTTTATCTGACAATACACACACACTGAGCTCGGTGGGAGTCTGCCAAGATTAAATAAACATTGACAACAGCCTGGTGCATAACATGGAGAAGGGAATGCATGTATTCAAGAAACTATGTCAGCGTATGAAAGCCCAAAAATGCTATTTTGCTAGATTTACCGAACACCGCATGAAGTTGACATATCTTATATTGCCATCACATATGTCTGCACATCCACAAAAAAATCATGTACTAATCTCTAATTAAATTTGCCTCCAAAATATAGATTTATAACACTGTTATACTGTCATATCATTGACCATAAACAATTGTAAACCGCATGAGAATCAGTGGTGAAATGAGCAAAATATGACTTGTTTTCAGTTTACATGCCTTGTCATTACTGGGAATGCTGCCCCCACCAACATGGCCGCCACATAGGCATGTCATTCACCACTTTCTTGCCAAATAGGTGAATTCGATTAATATCCCCTTTCGTAAAAAACAAATCAGCCACAATGTGCTTGCTTATTAGATGGCCGTGTATCAATGTCATGTAAAATATGTTTTGTCTGACAGGTTTTGTATTGTATTGTATTCCTCTTTAAAATTTCTGGTGAAATGTTCAAACGTTCAATGCCGGCGAACCTCTAGACTTTTCTGGTTACATCATGACAGACTCAGAGTCGGCACTTCAGGTCCAAAAGTGAGACAACGGTGGCATCCACTGGAGACTAATAAGTTTTTTTTTCAAATCATTTCTGAAACCGCGGCCAGCCTATCATATTATCATTATTGGTGTATGAAAGCATGAATGTCATGCCCCTACTGCGACCCTACCAAGAGCAGGTGCAATAAATAATGAATGTATGGAAGTAACCAATGTTAAAATGCACAAACACCTGATCAGTTTCGGATCAGTTTCGGATCGTAAAATACCTGCACAGCAATGTATGCATACTAAAAACAACATTACAATGCAGTGCATTGATGCTTCAAAGTATTTATCGAGAGAATAAAATCAAGCACCCGCATAAAGCAGCAAGTCAATACGTTGCCTCCAGTGCAATAAAAGATCACTGGAGAGAGACACGGTTTGGGGTTATTTTCACAGTCATTTTCCATACACAAAACGCAGACTAATGGAGGAGCCAGCCGAGCGCCAAAGCCAAACAGGAGTGAGTCATTAAACTGTCGCTTGGATTTCATGCTAACCACCTCCCCCCCCAACCCCATCCCTGCCCACTCTTTCTCCAACCCCCAACCAATGTGCATATTAGCAGCACTGGTGAGCAACAAGCACACAGAATGCACCTTTCCACAAAAGAAGCCAAGTAGATTTTGCATTGAATGAGAGAGAGAGAGAGAGAGAGAGAGAGAGAGAGAGAGAGAGAGAGAGAGAGAGAGAGAGAGAGAGAGAGAGAGAGAGAGAGAGAGAGAGAGAGAGAGAGAGAGAGAGAGAGAGAGATTTAATGATGAGTGACTTTGTATTGTGTCCAGGACTGTTTACGAATAAAACCAAACAATATAATGCTGCAATTGGAAAACCCACGCGGGCCCTGGGAGAGCATGCAAACTCCACACATGGAGGCTGGACCGGGACGCGAACCGGCAACCTCTGCACTGTGAAGCCGGTGTGCTAACCACTCGACTACCGGGCCGCCCGCTATATAAACCAATATACTGTATATGTATTGCATTGTATTTTGGACAGCCGGCCTCATTTCAAGTTCATATAACTTCAACCCCATATAATTTAGGAATTAACTGGTTTTTTCTTGAAGAAAGAAAAGAGTAAAGTTTCTTACACGGAATTGAATTTTTATGTAGTCCTAAAACTCAATATTCTGTGGGTCCTGGAATTTGAGTGACAATGACAAAAACCCTGGCACTGGAGTAGACATTTTTGCACATGACTGGCGGTGAATGATTTTCTTTTTAATATATTGAAAATAAGTTTGTTCAGTTAGACAGAAAAAGCTAATGATGCACCATTTCCATCGCGTTTCTTACATGTTCCAATGTGGGATGGTCCCACCCCTCTTTGAGTGGCAATTCTACCCACGTTTAAAGGACAACCGACGTCTCCGGACAAGTTGTGTCCATAATTTGTAAAATGGCTTCAAATGACTTCTACTGAGCATATTTTAATAAGATTCCACCGCATATAGCTATATTTTAAGACTCGCTCTGAATATTCAGGAAGTCTTGTTTTTGAGTTGGTGACGAGTCCGTACGTGACGTCACTAAAGGAACCCCCCTAACCGAAAAAAAGACACATTGTAGCAGTCCTTCCATCACGTCAATGTATTTTGCTCTACATGTTTGGTCTGAAAACCGTGTTGCACCCAAAAGCCGCCAGAAGTGGGCGTCCAAGCTCCATATAAGGAATTTATCAGCCTGTGGAAACGGAGATGGCCACAGGAGGTCGCCATTTTGTGCCTCTTTTCTGGTGATCATTTCTCCCCAATGAGATCAAAATGGCATGGGATAAATTATTTAAACGATTGCAAACATGTATGCTTTCCTCTTCAGAACTATTTGAATCATATTCATAACTGGATGTGGAACAAGAAAGCATATTCTCCGAATCCGAAGCCATTGTTTTGATTCTCCAGCAATGCAAGACGGCTTGGCGTGACGTCACGAACTGGGGGCGGGACTATGTGAAAATGCCCTATTCGCAGCTTAATTTTTTTTGCAGATTTTGGACACTTTAAGTCATTTTTATTGGTGTTTTGCATTTGACTAAAAATATCATACTGCGTGTTTTGGGTATTTTAGATGCTATAAAACGTTTTTCTGATGTCAGTTAAGAAACAAAAAAGTGACGTCGGTTGTCCTTTAAAGACAAAGACAGCTGGAGACTGCGTCTGGAGTTTTTTTTTTTTTTTTGTGCGTGTGCAGCCGACCAGGTATCGTCTTACCTTGCACACGCGAGCGATCCTGGACACAATGGTGTTGTCGAAGAAGTCAAATTCCTTCCCCGCCTCGCTGAAGAAGAAGTAAATCTTGTCATCATCGCCCACGGGGTTCCCTATTGGCTGACTCTCTTCGATGTAAGCCGAGCCCACAAAGATGGGATCTGTTGGGGGAAAAAAAGTGAGTAAAACAAACAAAAACATGGATCACTTTGGTTTGCCTTGATAGCCTCGACATTGCTTTAGTTGCAAAATATAACAATACAGTCAGTCAGTCAGTCCCGAAAGAGAAGATGAAGCTTAAAAAAACCCTGGCTGTAATTGCACTCAGATGTCTCATCAGCATGAATTACAGACAGATTCAAATACAAAAGAGGCCTTAATTGCGCACAGCACGCGGTGTGCTTTGGCAAAGCATTTACGAAGAGCATGTGTGCCCACTGACAGAAGTCAGCCATTTAAAGGGGAGCCTTGTCCGCTCTGCATGCGTTCCTTGCTAATGAGCACTGCTTCTGAACGCTCACCTGCTCAGTCGGACAGATACATCATGGATAATACAGGCCTTGTTTCAACACAAGTACAGCGATACCTTGGCTTACGAACTTAATTGGTTCCCAGACAGAGTGTGTAAGGCAAAAAGTGTGTATCCCAAAAATTAATTTCCCATAGTAAACCATTAAAATGAGAATAATCCGTTCCCAGGTCCCCATCAAACATAAATTCCTACTTGCCTTAAAACTACACAAAATATACCTTATTTTATGTATAATAAATGTGTTATGGTATTATAATAAACTGTACTGTATAACAAAGTCGTTTTATTTACCTTTGTGATGTTCGTTGATGGCTTGATGGAATGGAGTGGCCGGTTTCATCAGCATTAAACACTTGATGAGGAACATAGCCTTCTTCTTTCACCTTCTTGAGGAATGATCCCTTGTTGATGCTTTCTCTGTGATAATTGTATCTAGTTCCTCATCAATTATGTTATGTTTAGCTGGATTAATAGCTTTTTATATCAAGTGTACAGATGGCTGGTGCGGGTTGTTTGTGGAGTCTGATTGAAGGGATATTTTAACCTTGCAGTCTATACTCTGCCTTTGAACTATCAAAGTTGAAACTCTCTCACTGTTGTCTGCCTGTCTCCTTAATGTTTAAACCACCCCACCTCACTGCTGCATTTTTCACCAATCACATGGCTTTAACCGAAGACTGGGGGTGGGTGATAGAGGACAAAAACAGTTGGCTGCCATTTTGTTGTTAGAAGAACGGGCTTGTTCGCGAACGACACATCACTCATTGAGGCAGCTCCGTGTACGAAAAAAGTTTGTATGCCAAGGTAAAGTTTGTATGCCAAGATAAATTGTTCATAAATGTAACGTTCGTAAACCGAAAAGTTTGTAAACCGAGGTATCACTGTATAGGTCAGCGCCTTTGTTAAAAAAAAAAAAAAAAAAAAAAAAAAACTGCTATCCGGTCAAAATCTAACCAAAATGAGCTGCCTTTCCAGCAGCTCATGTATTTTGTTTTTCTACTGTCATTCCTTTCATCACTTTGCTGCTGTGAAATGTAAATTTCTCCACTGTGAGACTAATAAAGGCAAATCCAATCCAATCCAATCCAATCCAATCCAATCCAATCCAATCCAAAATAATGTGGTGCCTTTAGATACAAATGACCATACTTGCAAGTTTTTCAAGACACAAGCTATTGTCTTGATCATTTATCCAAAACAAAATCATTGTGTTTTGTTGAAATAAATCAATCCATGCATCCATTATCTGATCTGCAGCCAATCACAGGTCATGCAAACAAACAAGTTTTCAAATGTACTGTTCAAATTGTGATTTTTGTTGTCACTTTTAGGTTATTTGCATCATGTGGAATGGATAAGGGTTGTCTTTTTAGCATGTTTGGCCGCGACATTCATCAAGGAGGAGACTGCTGAGCGGGTAGCACCTTTTCATTAGCATGAATATGCCAGCACTTGGTCTGAAATAACCTACCACACAGTTTTTGATTGGGAGGAATGTCGGTGTCATTTGAGTGTCATCGCTGGACAGTTCTGGGGCCATTGTGTTTTTTTTTTTGCGCCTGTAACGGGCAGCATTTTTCACAGCCCCGTTGTGTTCAGCGGAAAGGACTGTCTGCGGCTGGATGGATGCCTGGCTTGAGGAGTCCGTGATGAGAAGAAAGGAGTGTCAGCCGATGCGTATGGGGAACTGCCGCAACTTGGAATTGAAGCGGATTTACGTGGAATGAGAGATGTGAGACAGTCTCTTTTTGTCAATGGATCTTACAACTTCATGTTTGCTTTCAAAATTTAGCCTGTAGCAGACGTGCACATTTCACCATGTCTTGGATCCACTAGTAAAAAGGATGTTTTGATCGTCTCCTCTTTCATCTAAAACTGGCTTATACAACAAAGAGTGTGCAGAAAGTGCTTAAGATTGAATGCCTTTGTCTTTGTGTTGCCATATTATTTTGTTATTTAGTTTTTTTGTTGTTGTTTTGACTTCAAGATGGCACCGCAAGAGTGGCTGTCTTTACAGCAGGTCCTGTAGTTTGTTTTTATACTTCTTCCATTCCTCTTACTATCATCACTTTGGTGCTGTGAAATGTCAATTTCTCCACTGAGAGACTAATAAAGGCTAATACAATCCAAAGGCTAATACAATCCAGTCACACTTAAATCCAATTACGAGTGTTCAAACAACCTACCACACATTTTTGGGGGGTGGAGAATGTGGGAGGAAAACATGCAAATTCCACACAAGAAGCCAGAAGCCCCGATTTGAACCCATGACGTCTGCACTTTGAGGCAAATATGCTATTAAAATAAAATATCCTTGATAATCAAGTGGTTTGAGGGTGACTTGAGACGTTACCTTGCAGCCATTTTAAAGAATTTTCCGTCTTCAGTGCAGTTCCTTGGCCCAAACTCTTGTAAATGACAGGCTCGTTCCCTTGGAAGTTGCTGACTGTGCCTGTGTACAACTCACCATCTTAAAAAAAAAACGTAATATGTTGAAAATTGATGATCTAATAAATCAGGCATAATCCATTATAAATGAATTATATGCTTGCAAAGTGAAAGTCTGAATGGCGGATTAGGCAAGTGCTAATAACCAGCCCATTATATACTGAAAGATGAACCACAAATAGAAGACACTCATTTGCAATGCTAAAATGTAATGTTCGGGGAAGGATTTGGGGGGTTAGGGAAAGGAGGGATTGGGGGGGGGGGTTACAGGGAAATTAACTCATTCACTGCCAGACCATTGCAAAAATGTATCCACTGCAGTGCCGGGGTTTTTGTCATTGCCACTTAAATTCCAGGACCCACAGAATATTGAGTTTTAGGACTACATAAACATTCAATGCAGCGTAAGAAACATTAGACTCTTCTTTCATCCGAAAAAAAAGAGTTAATTCCTAAATTATATGGGTCTAGAGTTATATGTGCTGGAAATGTGGGCAGCTGTCCAAAATACAATGCATACATATTGGTTCATACCGTGCCTTAACAACAGAAGCAGGAACAAAGCGTTCAAACATGGTAAAAATGGAAATGCTGCCCCCTTGTGAAAAATAAAAAAAGATTGCCAGAGGCCATGGCCAGTGCTTTATCAGCACCCCAGCATGAAAAAACAAAACCAGAACAAATTTGGGAATGGTGTCATATTTTCAATTCCTGAATAAATTTGTGATTGGCAGTGAATGAGTTCAGAGGGTTAGGGATTTTGGGTTTGGGTTAGTGTTCGAGTATTGGTTGTGGTTTAGGATGAGGGCCGTTGGGGATGCGTTTATGCGGAGTTGAGGTTAGGAGTGGGAGACTTTTGTCAAGTTTATTTTGCGTACCGACAATGATGGCAGTGGATTTATATTCCGGATTAAAAGGGCAGCGGCTGCGTCCGTCCTCCATGGCCACCTCGCCGACATCATCCCTCGCCAGGGTAAACGTGGACGTGTTCTGCAGACAGACAGGCATGGTGTGATGATGTCATCCCATTAACAATGACCTCAGCGGCCCCGGGTGCTAATATACACAAATGAGTCCGACTTCCTGGCAGTGTGGATGGTGACTAAACAGGTTGTCATTTACCACACGAATGGTTTAAATTGTGCCTTTAATGCTTTGCTTTGTAAGCATGCAGTGATGAAACATCTGTTTTCCTTCAGTTTTTTTCCCACAAATGCCTTTTAATTGAATTGAAGACAACTTACCCTATAATGCAGGGGTGTCAAAGTCATTTTTTGCCGCGGGCCACATTGTAGTTATGGTTTCCTCTCAAGGGCCGTTATGAATTTGGGGAACCCATTAGAATGTTTAAATCCCTTCAAATATTACATATAGAGCACACAGCAAATTAATGAATAACTCGTTTTCAAATCTGAAGTCAAGAATAATGACTTTTATTGTGGTTGACATCCAAAAATAGGAAATTTTGGCTCAGATTTTAGCAGTCATCATGGAATTTAACAAGTTTGATTTGCTTTCGCGGGCCGAAAAAAATGATGTGGCGGGCCGGATTTGGCCCGCGGGCCTTGACTTTGACACCTGTGCTATAATGCATTCGTATCATATTTGATACACGGTTTCTGAGACCTCTATCTCACCAACATGAATAATTTTTTCAGCCAAAAAAAACCTTCGGATGTGATCTGATATATGTATTCTGCCCTCAGGTGCATGGTCATCCCTCTACAGGAAGATAAAGTTTGGTTTTGGTCATTTCCAACATGGTTGCTCCCAGTGTTTTCTGCTCTTGGTTTTTTCAGGAAAATCAGTGCTAGTTTTTGGGAATTTACCGTGAGAATAACATCAAAATACAAAGTCAAATTTTAAAAAGCTCGTTGAAAGAATGCATATTTATTAACTCATTCTTTATATTACAATTATATTGTGTTAAAATGTCTGGATAAAATTGTATACAGCTTTAAAATAAGATTTCTCTCAAATTGTCATTTCACATGTAATCTACATAATGCTCACTAAATACAAACACACTATTTTGATTACTTCATTCATCTAATTAATCAGTGTATAAAATGCGATACAAAAATATTTCATAAACAACATAATAGAGCAACATTTTTTGTGGATTTTGATATAAGGGAGAAAAATCAGAATTTTCTGGCTATTCTTTGATGGATCAGGTCTTAAAGGACAACCGACGCCTCCAGATAAGTTGTGTCCATAATTTGTAAAATCACATCAAATGACTTCTACTGAGCACATTTTACAAAGATTCCACCGCATATAGCTATATTTTACGTTTTAAGACTCGCGCTGAATATTCAGGAAGTCTTGTTTTCGAGTTGGTGACGAGTCCTGACGTCACGTCACGGAAGGAACGCCCCTGACCGAGAAAGCGACACACAATGCATTTTGGGTACTTTGTTTGGTCTGAAAACATCGTGTTCATCCGTGTTGATGGCGAAATTAGAAGGAAAACACATAAATAACGCGATGGTGAATCGTGTGAATCGAACAAAGGGGCGGGACCTTCTGAAGCTCGCCATTTCCGAGGTCATTTTGAAGTAGTTTTGGGACACTTTGTATAGGTGTTTTGCATTTTTATTGGCGTTTTGTTAAAAATATCAGCCTGTGTGTTTTGGGTATTTTAGATGCTATAAAACGCTTTTCCGATGTCAGTTAGGAAACAAAATGGTGTCGGTTGTCCTTTAAAGGGTTAATGAAAACGGCATTGGTGCAGGAGCTGTCAAGCTGACAGAGTATATAAAAATATATGTATTGTATATTTGCCAATAGACATATGACTTTTTTTTCCACATTTGGAAGAGTCTTGGATCCAATCGAAGGATATCTAATACCATTCTGTGCAACCATGGAGCATAAATCAATCTTATGAGATCAACATCCTGACTATCTGTCTAATTCATGTCTGCCTGTTAAAAGAAGAGCTATAAAAATAAACATGTGATACATATGACAGACCGTGCTGCACTATGTCAACAAAAGGAGCGTTCACCCCCATCCTCCTCCTCAGTAGAAGACGTTCTGTGTTATGGTTTCGCTTTTTGACGTCAAAAACGGGTAAAGTTTACATAGCTGACGTTAATGTCACCCCACTGTTGCTCTACCGTCCACTCTTGACGTGCTCCTCTGCTAGAAAAACATGTCTGCCAATGGAAACTGCACACACACACGGGCACACGCACGCACACACACACACACACACACACACACACACACACACACACACACACACACACACACACACACACACACACACACACACACGCGCAAACGCCGTAGTCCCGCCCCCCCTGTTGGCTTGTCTGGCTAAATTGCCTCAGCGGGGTCCTGTCACGCTTTGATGGCAATGGAGGGGAGGGAGAGAAAAGCTTCAAAAACCAAAATAGATAATACTGTACAGAGGAACTTCTCTGATTTTATGGAAAACATGCCCCAAAAGGCTAACAAAACCTCTTCATGCGTAATCTCAGACTTCATGGCAGGAGAGTTGTTCTTTTGAGATGCCTGGCTCGGCGTGCTTGGCTTTTTTGTTTGGTCATTTATCATGCAGATGGGAACAAAAATAGCAGTAGCAGCAATACCATTTAACCCCCATCACCCCAACTTCTCTGAAGTGAATTGAGTTCACTTAGTTCTCAGGTGTCTTCAAAAGCTAAGTGGTGTTCATGTATTTTAGTTTCAGCGTTTTTAATTATATACAGTCATAACTCGGTTGACGAACCCCTTGGCTGACGAACTTTCCGGTTTACGAACGTTAATTTCTGAAAATTTTACCTTGGCATACGAACTTTACCTTGGCGTACGAACACAGAGCTGCCTCAATGAGTGATGTGTCGTTCGCGAACGAGTCCGTTCTTGTAACAACAAAATGGAAGCAGACTGTTTTTTTCCTCTATTCCCCACCCCCAGTCTTCGGTTAAAGCCACGTGATTGGTCAAGAACGCAGCAGTGAGGGGAGGTGGTTGAAACATTGAAGGACAACCGACGTCTCCGGACAAGTTGTGTCCATAATTTGTAAAATGGCTTCAAATGACTTCTACTGAGCATATTTTACAAAGATTCCACCGCATATAGCTATATTTTACGTTTATCCAGACTCGCACTGAATATTCAGGAAGTCTTGTTTTTGAGTTGGTGACGAATCCGTACGTGACGTCACTAAAGGAGCGCCCTTGAGCGTAAAAAAGACGCATTGTAGCGGACCTTCCATCACGGCAATGTATTTTGCTGTACTTGTTTGGTCTGGGGACCTCGTGTTGCACCCAAAAGCCGCCAGGAGGCCAGAAGAGGGCGTCCAAGCTCCATATAAGGAATTTATCAGCCTGTGGAAACGGAGGTGGCCATAGGAGGTCGCCATTTTGTGCCTCTTTTTTTCATTGAGACATCTCCCCTCAATGTTGCCTCATAATGGCAAAAATAAATTGAATTTATTTTTAATTAATTTATTTTTAATTTATTTTTTATCTTTAATCGATTGCAAACATGTATGCTTTCATCTTCAGAACTATTTCAATCATATTCATCAATGGATTTGGAACAAGAAAGCATATTCTCTGAATCTGAAGCCATTGTTTGGATTCTCCAGCAATGCAAGACATCTTGGCGTGACGTCACGAACTGGGGGCGGGACTGAAAATGCCCAATTCGCAGCTCAATTTTTTGCAGATTTTGGACACTAAGTCATTTTTATTGGTGTTTTGCATTTGACTAAAAATATCATACTGCGTGTTTTGGGTATTTTAGATGCTATAAAACGTTTTTCTGGTGTCAGTTCAAAAACAAAAAAGTGACGTCGGTTGTCCTTTAAAGAGACAGGCAGACGACAGTGAGAGAGTTTCAACTTTCATAGTTCAAAGGCAGCTAGTCTATCTAGTACAATTATCACAGAGAAAGCACCAACAACGGATCATTCCTCCAGATGGTGAAAGAAGAAGGTTACGTTCCTCATCAAGTGCTTAATGCTGAGGAAACCAGCCACTCCATTCCATCAAGCCATCAACGATCATCACAAAGGTAAATAAAACGACTTTGTTATACAGTACAGTTTATTATAATACCATAACACATTTATTATACCTAAAATAAGGTATATTTTGTGTAGTTTTAAGGCTTAGAAAATTAGAAAGAAGAAAATTATGTTTTATAGGGACCTGGGAACGGATTATTGTCATTTTAATGGTTTCCTATGGGAAATTAATTTTTGGGATATACACTTTTTGCCTTACACACTCTGTCTGGGAACCAATTAAGTTCATAAGCCAAGGTATCACTGTATTGGTTAACTTGTTTTTCCACTTCAATGACAGAGTGTTAAAATGTCACATCACCGATATGGTTGAGAACGCATTTATGTAGGCATTAGTTGGACTCTGACAAATTCACACACTTGACATTATTTCCTGTGCGAAATTGGACTTCGACACAAGAGCAACTTGAAAGTCAACAGTATCATGTTCGACGTGGGAAATTCTGTCATTCTAAGGTTGGTTGTGAAACACATGCTGGAAGACTTACAATGTAGCTGCAAACTGGACTGAAGGCGTAGGTGCCGCACACGTACAGGTGCGTGCTGTTGAGACGCAGCAGAATCTTGATGTAATTGAAGCAATCAGTCTAGTTGAGAAGAGGTGGGGGCAGAAAACACATGAAGGGGGGTTTCACAGCCAAAAGCTCTTTGGCACATAAACACACCAAAAAATTAATCTGCAATAATACACTACATCTCACAATAAAATGTATCAGGGATCAAAATGAACACATAAGACAACAAATAAACAAAGAAATAAACAAACAAATACATAAATAGGTAACTAACTAACTAAATAATAATACTGGAGGGGATTACCCTTTATTTGTGATTATTATGATTCTTTTTAGTAATAATTATAATAATGTTAATAATACCATTACCACTATTAATAATAACAACAAAAATAACAGCAATAATAATCATAATAATCATAATAAGCATAATATTTGTAACATTAATAATAATAATAAGAATAAGAATATTTAAACAATGTTAATAATGCTATTACGACTATTACCACTATGACCAATAAGAACAATACTAATAATAACAACATGAATAATAATCTTAACGTTAATAATAATAACAATGTTAATGATAATAATAATAATAATAATAAATTTTATTACTACTACTACTAATAATAATAATAGTAATATTAATAATAATAGTATAGTTAATAATAACAATACTAGTAATGTTAATAAAAATAAAAAAATAAAATAAAATAAAATAAAAAAATAAAATAAAATAAAATAAAATAAAAAGTGTTCCCATGGAAGAAAAGTTGTAGTAGACTGGCTGGAGTTAGGACTACCTAACAGACATGCACAGTTCAACACGTACAGCTAACAGGCCATGTCGCCTGAGGATACAACAGCTACTCTAACAACAAGGGAGCACAAATACACATGGGGGAAAAAAAGGGAGAATTTCTCCATGGATACTTGACGATTGTAAAAATATAATGGTTGAAGGTGCCACGAAATCTGAAATAAAATAATGGATGTAAGCCGGTGGCAACACGCTCAACATTTTTGTGCAATGCCCATTTGATTTGATTTAATTTTGATTTTCAACAGTGTAAAAATTGAAAGCGTGAAAAAAATACAAATTGGGGGTTACGCTAACATTTGCAACAACAAAGATATAAAAAACTGGCAGAAAGTAGGATGATTGTATGAATGTCATTTTCTCTGTTTGATGTTGAAATGTATTAATGTATTCAAAAAAGGGAAAAGAAGAATCAGCAATGAATTGCTAGATTTTTTTTCCCCAATGTCGTTCCAATACCATGTGATAAATCGGTATGGCCCCCAAATGCAAACCACTTCGCTACCTATGATCCAACTATCGGCCCATCACCTTCTCGAATGTCTGAACCGTCACATGTGAATCACTACACTCCGCAGGGTCAAATTCCTACCTATCCACCTATATACTCTCGATCATAATGAATCGGTTCAGGGTCGCGGCAGCTGATTTTGAGCTAAAATGTGCTCGTACTGACGCATCTCACCTTGAGGTTCTTTCCTTTGAAGCTGCACTCTTCTCTCTTTCCAAGCGGAGTAGCCCAAGTCAGCTGAAGGCCAAAAAAGCGTCAGAATAAATCATGGGGAGAAAAAAAACAGGAACATGTGCTTTGAAAAATTCATACGGTGAAATTTTGTGGGTTGCGTTTCAACAGAATAGCATCTCAGTCAACACCCACCTGATGTTGAGTATTCTACGACAATTAGTATGGATTAAAAATACATTTCAAATCATCTACTGTATATCAAAGTATATGTCAAAAATACCCCTGATGTTATCGACAAAAAGTAGAATTATAATAAAAAAATCTATTTGCGTAATTTTCTGTGTAATGAACAATTGCAACATATTGCAACACGTTGCATGTGCGCAAGTGTCTGGGACAGTGACAAACTCACATTCTTCTGCAGCTTCGTCCTGCTGATGTCGGATAGGCTGAGAGCAAAGAGCGCCTCCCGGGCCCCCACGTACAGCATATCGTCCTCCTGGCTAAGCAACAGCGATGTGTAATTGAAGACGCCCTCTGCGGAGAACCTCTTGGCCGATCTCTCCTTCGCATCTGCGGGAGACGGCATTGTTATTAAAAAATACTGTATTACGAAGAAGCTCGGGTTTAGTTCGATAATGTGGAAACCACTCAGGCGGTCCGTTAAAAGGCGGATCATTTTTGTTGTGAAAAATTGGCTCGGATGTCTAACTATTATGGTCTTTCGAATATATGCCCGACCTTTACAGGAACTGTGAAATTAAAAATTAAAAACTGTCATGCTATTTCTGAAAGTGTCAATTAGCTGTTTTGCACTTTGACACTATTGTAATATAACAAGTTTTCTTCACCCATGACATGTTCACCAAAGGTGGAATGAAGATCCAGAGTCTCTAAGTGAGGTAGCTGGCTAATACTGTCTGAAACGCTATCACGCAACCACACTGTCATGCAGAAACAAATGCATTCCCCAAGCGTTTGAGCCCCTGCCATAATGTGAATACCAGTCAAACCTCGGTTCAAAAACCGATTTGGTTGAAGACCAAAACATTTCCCATTATAATCAACGTAATCAATGTCTGTTGTTTTATTTTTGATTTTTTTATCGTGATTGAACAATACAAACATACCTGCTCACAATGGAACGCTACACAAAGCTAATGCGTCAGTCACAATGAAACGCAACACAAGGAAGTGACGCATAAGGAAGCAGAGGGGAGTTGAGTGGTGCATTCAGGTGCGCTCAGTTTGGTCGAGAACCGATTTTTGGTTGTATACCGAGGCATAAAAAAACTGCAATTTTGGGTCGAGAACTGAGATGTTTGAAAACCGAGGCTTGACTGTACGCGTATATATATAAATACATAGATATCAGTGGTGGGGCGTCAGGGCCTGCAAGGCCTTCTCTGCTGGCCTAAAAATATGTGAATCACGGACTAATGTGAATTATATTTTGTCCATGAATTCTTATAAAAAATGTCTTTCAGCTTCCTTTCATTACTTTTCCCCTGTTGCGCTGCTTCCACACGTGTGCTTTCGTATTTAAGCATTTCACCAATCACAATGGTCAGAAATCTACCTAAACGCCTTCACAATCAGTTCTGCGGGCCCTGTAGCATAAAATAAATGTTGATCAAACTGTTGCTTTAACCAATCATATTTCGAGTTCGCGACACCAAGGCCTTCCCCATTGTGGGACAAATAAATGTTTTCTGATTCTGATTTTCGCAGGCCTTATTTCCTGGCGAACGGTAGCCTCTAGTGGACTTATAGTAAATCACACCACACCATGAATCGCAGTCGCATTATTAATGGTTGGATTGATTCAGACGTAGCACCACAGAAGGCCTAGGTGTGAAATGCATGGCTGAAATTTCACATCCTATACAGTAGGTGGCAGCGGGGATCTGAGATATATTTATATATACATCATACTTCTGTTTGACTAAAAAAATAGTAAATTATTTTTGTGTCAATATATTAATCATTCTTTTTGATTTTCTTCAACAAAAGGATACAATTTCATACTAAGGTGGACTACTGGATGAGGTGACCATGTGCCACATAAAGTCGATGAAATGCTGCCTCCACAAGTGAGAAAGCTTTTTATTGTTCTTTTGCATGTTTTTTTTTAATTTGGAATTTGGTTCCAAAAGTGGAAGCAAGCAAGAAGCAGGAACACCCATTTGCTGGCAAAATGAAAGCAAGCCCAGATAAGGACGAGGAAAGGGCCAAAGAGACACGGCGAAATGAATTCCTCCATTAGCAACGCACAAGATCCAGACCACTGTCATGACGGGGATGACAGGAGGCAGCCTGCAAAGTGTCTGTGGTCTTGATGTTCAGGATCTGCCTCCGGTCGATACGGTAGCAAAAGTTAGACTAAATATTGGACTGGTGAAATAGGGTTTGGCTAACTTACAATAGACAGCCTATAAAAATCAGAGGATTTCAGCAAGCCAAGAAACTGGCAGTGTTCCGTAATTATTTAACCTTGGAATAGTTTGGAACGATATCAACCCTTTAAAGGACAACCAACGTCACTTTTTAGTTTTTTAACTGACACCAGAAAAACGTTTTATAGCATCTAAAATACCCAAAACACGCAGTATGATATTTTAGTGAAATGCAAAACACCAATAAAAATGACTTAAAGTGTCAAAAATCTGCAAAAAATTGAGCTGCGAATTGGGCATTTTCAGAAAGTCCCGCCCCCAGTTCGTGACGTCACGCCAAGACATCTTGCATTGCTAGTGAATCAAAACAATGTCTTCACATTTGGAGAATATGCTTTCTTGTTCCACATCAGTGATGAATATGATTCAAATAGTTCTGAAGAGGAAAGCATACATGTTTGCAATCGATTAAAGAAATTATTTGTGCCATTTTGAGGCAACATTGGGGGAAAATCTCTCACCCAAAAACAGAGGCACAAAATGGCGACATCCTGTGGCCACCTCCGTTTACACAGGCTGATAAATTCCTTATATGGCGCTTGGACGCCCTTTTCTGGCCTTCTGGCGGCTTTTGGGTGCAACACGAGGCCTCCAGACCAAACATGTACAGCAAAATACATTGACGTAATGCAAGGACCGCTACAATGCGTCTTTTTTTCGGTCAGGGGCGTTCCTTTCGTGACGTCACGTACGGACTCGTCACCAACTCAAAAACAAGACTTCCTGAATATTCAGCGCGAGTCTTAAAACGTGAAATATCGCTATATGCGGTGGAATCTTTGTAAAATACGCTAAGTGGAAATCATTTAAAGCCATTTTACAAATTATGGACACAACTTGTCCGGAGACGTCGGTTGTCCTTTAAGTGACAAAATAGCAACCTTTATCATACCTTTATCATTTTCAGGCTAAATCCCTTTGAAATCGTAGCATAAAAACTGAGTTCTTTTCATAAAAAGTGCCTGAATGGGGCCTGTGGCTGTGTTTGCCGCACTGCAAAAGCAATTGTTGTACTGCATGTCGTTGCTATCGTCAGCCAGCCCAATAGGGCGCACACTCAAAAACTCCTCCGGCAGAAAAAACGTTTGCCAAGCTTTGTTTCGAACCACCTGAAACCAGCTCATGAAGCCTGCATCAGCCAGCAATGCACAATTTGAGTTTGGAATTGTTGCATGAATATGCCGTTTGCTCACATCTTCCTCTGTGGTAAACATGCTGATACAACCCACCACATACTTGGCAGGCAGAAAAGAAAAAAAAATGGACTCATAACACCTTTGATGCCAGCTACTTTGGATTGCCGACATTCATTGGGTTTCTTGCTTTGGCAAAAAGAAGGCAGTTAAAATTGTTGTTTGACAAATTCCCAATTGTCAGAGGTGAAAGCGAATGATGAGGTTTGATGAGGTTCTTGCCTCAACAAAGACAATACCTGGCAGTTTGAAAAAGATTGCAGGGCGGGAGTGTGGGGTTGGGGTGGCGGGCAACCACAACAGAAATGTGAGCGGTAGCGAGCGAGAGGCAACACGCTGATTCCCTGATGACCCAACATACTTTAACATCTATCATAAAGGTGACAGTTAACTGTAATTTTTTTATTTTTTTATTTAGCATTTTATTTATGGTTATTATTGTGTTTTGGACAGCCGCCCTCGCTTGAAGTTCATATAACTCCAGACCCATATAATCTAGGAATTAACTCTTTTTGTCTGATGAAAGAAGAGAGTCTAGGGTTTATAACGCATTATTGAAAGTTTATGTAGTCCTAAAACTCAATATTCTGTGGGTCCTTGCATATAAGTGACAGTGACAAAAACCCTGGCACTGGAAAGGACACATTTTTGCATGTCTGGCAGTGAATGAGTTGAAAAAAATATCACAAACAACTACAACTACAACTACAAGCATGATGTATATGGCGTAAAGATCAATCGCCTTCTTTACGCAATTAAATGAAAAAGGGACATAAAAAGGGACATAAAGACATAACTGACATCAGAAAAATGTTTAATAGCCTCTAAAATACCCAAAAGACGCAGGCTGATATTTTTTGTCAAATGCAAAACACCAATAAAAATGACTTGAAGTGTGCTAAAACTGCAACAAAATGAGCCGCGAATTGGGGATTTTCAGAAAGTCCAGCCCCCAGTTCGTGACGTCACACCAGGACGTCTTACCTTGGTTCAGAATCAAAACAATGGCTTCAGAGAGTTCAGATTCGGAGAAGATGCTTTCTTGCTACTCATCCAATTATGAATATGATTCAAATACAGTGATCCCTCGCTACTTTGCGGTTCACTTATCTCGGCTTCAGTGCATCGCAGATTTTTTTTCAAGGGAAAAAAACTTGTTTGATTTTATTCTGCTTTGTTTGCAGTGTTGTTTCTTTTACTTTTTTTGTTTGCACATTTGCATTCCATTAATAAAAGAATAAATGAAAAAAATCTTTATTCTCCCAAAAAATGAAAGACAAAAAAAGAAAGAGTGCCAACAACTACCGATAAAAATGTTCTTCTCTCGGAGAAAAACATGTATGCTTTCCTCTTCAGAACTATTTGAATCATATTGCACTTCGCGGATTTCACCTAACGCGGGCTATTTTTGGAACGTATCTCCCGCGATAAACAAGGGTTCACTGTAGCTCTGAAGAGGAAAGCATAAATGTTTGCAATCGATTAAAGAAGTTATTCCGTATCAATTCGAGCAGTCTGAACTCCAATGTAGCGCCCAGAAAATGCACAAGATGGCGTCCAAGCTTCGTTGGAAATGGGCTGATTTGTCTGCTGAGAATTTGTGTCACCTCCTGTATGGTGT
This sequence comes from Hippocampus bargibanti, assembly GCF_051943395.1. NCBI lineage: Eukaryota > Metazoa > Chordata > Actinopteri > Syngnathiformes > Syngnathidae > Hippocampus > Hippocampus bargibanti. The sequence continues at coordinate 26,917,022 of NC_142736.1, read as the reverse complement.
TACCGCAATTGGTAGTCTTTGTGCAACACACAATGATTCACCGTCGCATTATTTATGTGTTTTTCTTCTAATTTTGCCATCAACACGGATCAACATGATGTTTTCAGACCAAACAAAGTACCCAAAATGCATTGTGTGTCGCTTTCTCAGTCAGGGGCGTTCCTGACGTGACGCCACATCAGGCATCGTCATCAACTCGAAAACAAGACTTCCTGACTATTCAGCGCGAGTCTTAAAACGTAAAATCTAGCTATATGCACTGGAATCTTTGTAAAATGCGCTCAGTAGAAGTCATTTGAAGTCATTTTACAAATTATGGACATAACTTGTCCGGAGGTGTCGGTTGTCCTTTAAGGGGGCGGTCCTGTCTCATGAAAATGGCCCATTCATCACTTAACCCCTCTACAATGCAAGTTAATGTTGAATATGGCTTTTAATACTAGGGTAACTCGGTTGTGGCACGAGTAGGGTGTTAATAACCAAGCTTCAGAATCAGTTATATGGTGCATGCAGTCGACATGGATCAGTGTCTCAGAAAAATCAAGTATGTATGTGTAACTTATTAGCTGATGCAAATCTAGTTTGTACAGTAAAAATCTATCAGATGTTACTTGAAAGTGGTTCTGGCTCTTCCAGCAAGCTAGCTAGCAGGTCAATTATCCAAATTGTAAAAAAGTATTTAACTTGGAAATAGTCGCTGAGATGTTTCAATCGTACTTGATTCTATCGTTGAGAAAGCTTTTTACTCCGTAGGTTGGCTTGATGGATGGGATGTTTTTCGGTCAATGTGTCTGTATTGCTTCACTTTGTAAACATAGTAGAAACTAACCATGAGGCCGAAAGCCAAAATGCAGCTGGTCCAAATAAGATAAACAGCACGTAAACACGAATATTTGCTGCACTTCAACCGACACTCAAAGCACTTTGGCATGAAAATCGGGTCTTGAGCGAGAGACAGAGAAAGAGAGAAAGGCAGTGAGAGAACCAGCTGCGCAGGACTCATCTTGTCCAAAACATCACATTTCAAGGACTTTTGCAGAGCAAAAGCCATCACTTTGTTGAATATGCTGCAATATCTGGACTCAATGTCCAGATGTTGCAAAAGAAAGTCTATTGTTCAAGTCAATAGGCGTGGATGCAATGTACGTATATGATTTAAGAAAAAAATGTGATGTTTTCCTGTTGTTTTGAGCGGGTCATTGAAAAGAGTAAACCCCTGTTTAAATACATTGAACACATTGAAAGAATGAAGAAAATAATTGAGAGTTTAAAAAAAGAAACGAAAAATGCCCGAAAACTATTCAGCACTGTCCAAATGAGATAAGGAATAATAAGAAACTTAAAGGATTTAAACATATAAACATTATTTAAATCTTATATGGAAAGAAGGATTACATCCCAATCCAATAAAAATGAGTACTAATTATCACAGTAAAATACAAACACGAAAAATAATTAATTGCATTAATTGTCCCCTTTCCTCACAGCAAGTCCCCCGGGTTCTGGTGATTCACTTGGGTAAAAAAAACAAACAAAAAAAACAATTTGTGTGTGTTAGGACCCTGACACACATCACCATGAGAGACAATCACACAAAAACTCCTGAAACTCGCAGTTAGTGAAGAATGACCATCTTTTTTAGACAGTCGTCATGGTAACATTAAGAAGACATGCCCCCCAAAAAAAGTCACTTAACATGTCTTGTGGCTGACCAGCGCAATCCTTAACTGTGTTTCGAAGAGACCATTTGTGGTTGGGGTTAGTGAGAGAGCAGGAGAGAGAGAGGGATGGGGGAAAAAGAGAGAGAGAAAGACAGAAAGAGAGACAGAGCGAGAGACAGAGAGAGAGAGAGAGAGAGAGAGAGAGAGAGAGAGAGAGAGAGAAAAAGAGTGTGCGTGTGAGACAGAGACAGAGAGAGAGAGAGAGAGAGAGAGAGAGAGAGAGAGACAGACAAAGACAGAGAGAGCAAAACAGAGAGATACACAGAGAGAAAGAGAGAGACAGACAGATACAGAGACAGAGTGAGAGTCAGAGAAAGACACAGACAGAGAGAGACAGAAATAGTGTGAAAGAGAGAGAGACAGAAAGAGAGAGAGAGAAAGAGAGAGAGAGAGAGAGAGAGAGAGAGAGAGAGAGAGAGAGAGAGAGAGAGAGAGAAAGACAGAGTCAGAGAAAGTGACAGTGAGACAGAGAGAGAGACAGTGAGACAGAGAGAGAGACAGTGAAACAGAGAGAGAGAGAGAGAGAGAGAGAGAGAGACAGAGAGAGAGAGAGAGAGAGAGAGAGAGAGAGAGAGAGAGAGAGAGAGAGAGAGAGAGAGAAAGACAGAGTCAGAGAAAGTGACAGTGAGACAGAGAGAGAGACAGTGAAACAGAGAGAGAGAGAGAGAGAGAGACAGTGAAAGAGAGAGAGAGAGAGAGAGACAGAGAGAGAGACAGAGAGAGAGAGAGAGAGAGAGATACAGAGAGAGACAGAGATAGAGAGAGAGACAGAGAGACAGAAAGAGAGAGGGAGAGATACAAAGAGAGACAGAAAGAGAGAGAAAGACAGAGAGAGAGAGAGAGAGAGAGAGAGAGAGAGAGAGAGAGAGAGAGAATAAGAGAAAGAGAAAGAGAAAGAGAAGAGAGAGAAGAGAGAGAGAGAGAGAGAGAGAAAGAAAGAGAGAGAGAACCTTTCCAACAAAACTGTCCATATCCATGACCCATCCATCTGCCTTCCTCTTGTTTCATCAGCTGCCTGCCAAACTCATCACACTCATCATCAACACCGCCGCTCCTGATGTGTACAATTATCCGCACGTTGCCAAGGGACAATGCTGAATGCGGACCCAATGTCGGCCATCACAGCTGCATAAAGTGAGATTAAAAAAAAAACATTGACACATCCTATGCCCTACCTAGAAGCTCTTGAAAAATCATACATTATTTTTAGAACGTCATCCAAATTTACTTTTGCTGTACTGTCCCAGGACATTTGGCCATAGAGCGGATGTTCACAGTAAAAATCGGGTGAAAATCAATTCCAGCAGCCTATTCACTCAGGAAAACCCGCCCGCCATCAATAAATAAAGAACACTCGTAGCAAGTCATCAAACTGGGCACGTAAAAGCGCAGCTGCTTCGCAGTGAGCAAAATGACGGCAAGGCGTTGAGATACACAGTCTCATTTCAACTCTCGTAATGGAATGGCGGCCCTCCAAACATGGCGGGAGTAAATATGTAAAAAAAAAAAATCATTTTGAATAGTAACAGCAGCGTCTGAAATAACGTCAGCCCGGATGCCCGGGGCGTGCAACTTTTACCTTGGCCGTACAACTTTCAAAACTATCACATCAAAACATTAGTCTTTGGCCTTTTTTTTCTCCGTTCTACAGCATAGTGTTTTGATGTGATGTTATGAATTAATAAACTAGATATGACCAAAGTTTCATTTCATTCGGACAAAACACTAAGAAACGGGGCCTAATTAGAGTTTTTTTTTTTGGGTTACCCTGTAGTTCTCAGTTTTGCTCCCGGCACAAATCCCGCATAACCCCATAACTTTGTACACACGACAATTCAAACAATGCATTTAAAATGCAAGTCTGACTGATGACGCTATCCAGGAAAAAAAAGCACGGCAAACTAGAACGTGAATAGGATGTTGTTAGATTCGTAAAGCCGAAAACAACATCTGTACTAAATTAATTTTTTTTGTGTGGAATTACAGTAAAGTCTCGTTATATCGATATTCTCGGGAGTCCGAAAAAATATCGATATAACCGGGACTATCGATATATCCGACCCTGCGCGCATGTAATTTTCTCCTTGCGTTCATAGAAATAGTATCGTAATAAGAGGTACTATCGATATAACCGATATCGATATAACGAGACTTTACTGTAAATGCCTTTTGCACGAGTTGCGGGCCAAGTGAAGCTAAACTCCAGCAAACAGAAATGATCCGCCGGCGCCAGTTTGCATACAAAGGACATTCGCACATGCACGCACACGAATCTGCACATTGCATTCCAGATGTTCTATATCGTTGAGTAGCACCAAGGAGTGGGGCCACTAATCGTTCCGACGAGGGATGATTGCAAACTTGGTGCACACTGGTGGTGATCTGCAGCTTTGGACACTTAATTAGGTAGACTTGCGTGGTCTCATAGCGTCCAGTGTAGTCACATTTTTTTCCCCTTATAAATTTTATGTTGCTTAACTCATTTCACTGCCATTTGAATTGAAAATATGACATAGAGCGCCATTCCTGAATTTGCTTAGGTTTTGTTTTTTCTTACTTGGGTGCCAACAAAGCGCTGGCCACACCTCTGGCAATGTTTCCCTTCCACAAGGGGGTAGCATTTCTCTTTTTTTTCCCATGTTCGCGCTTTGTTACAGCGTTATATAAATAATTAAGTATGTGTTGTATTGTACTTTGTACAGCTGCCTCAATTTTAAGCTCATATAACTCCAGACCCATATTATTTAGGCATTCACTTTTCTGATAAAAGAAGAGAGTCCAAGGTTTCTAACGCTGTATTGAATGTTCATGTAGTCCGAAAACTCGGGCACTGGAGTAGACACATTTTTGCACATGTATGGGAATGAATTAGTTAATTTTGATGGACTATCAAGGTTTTGAAAAAAAGCAAAGAAAACATATTGGTTTTTATCATTTGGTCATTCAACCGACAGACGATTGCTTCTGACTAGAGCGTCAAATATCAACATGCGTTTTCGCCACATCATAGCAAGTCATAACTCATTAACTGGCTTGACACTTGATGCAAAAAGCTATCAACCCAGCTAAACAGAACAGAGTTGATGAGGAACAAGGTAATATCGCAGAGAAAGCACCTACAAGGGATCATTCCTCAAGATGGTGAAAGGAGGCTACGTTCTTCATCAAGTGTTTAATGCTGATGAAACCGGCCACTCCATTCCATCAAGCCATCAACGACCATCACAAAGGTAAATAAAACCACTTTATTAGACAGTACAGTTTATTTCTTTAATTATAATACCGTAGCACATTTATCATACATAAGCTAAGGTATATTTTGTGTCGTTTGAAGGCTTAGAAAATTAGAAAATTATGTTTTATGGAGACCTGGGAACATATTATTCTCATTTTCATTGTTTCCTATGGGAAATTAATTTTTGGGATACACACTTTTCACCTTCCACACTCTGTCTGAGAACCAATTAAGTTCGTAAGCCAAGGTATCACTGTACGTGCATTCTCAGTGCCTGATCCCAACCTGAGATGGATTCACAGTCCTAATGTGTTGTTAAGTGTGGCTTTTGCGAGATTGTGTTCATTATATGTTGCGTGTGTGCACATCACAGCGAGAGACAGCTGCGCCTAATAGATAACAAGCACGGCCTGGAGGGGCAAAATGCTCGCCGCGTGTTGATTAAGCAACATGGGTGGCACGTCGAAATCGAATGGTGGGCAATTGATGAGGTTTAAATGGGGGAAGTCAAGCCTTCTGCTGAATCGACGCACAAGGATGACAGCATAGCAAGACTGGCGTCATGCTCGGAGCTGTCAGTGGTGAGAGACAGTCTCAGGTGTCAATTATCTGCCACCTTCCCCGTGGGTTTACCCGAGGTGGAATCTGTTCACCATTGTGGCATGCGAGCGACTTATCCCGGCATGTAATCCCCTCAGTCACAACACAAGAAAAAAAGACGTGTCAGCGCTCGCCTGACATCGAAGCATCAGCGGTGAAGCCCTAAGACTTGTACATATGAATGGAAAACCAGCGGATGCCGCATTATGTGAAAGAATGTTGGCGAAAAAGAGGTGCTGATTGGCACGAATGAGGCTGTTGACGGACAGATGAGAAAATAGGAGGCATATACAAGGGGGTTGTCACGGCAACTAAAGCCCAGCAACTCAATGAAGTGATGATTGAACTACTTAAAGCAAATAACGCAGTTGATTTTTAAAGCCGCCGGCAGAAAAACATAAAAGATAAAATAAATGAATAACAAAAAATAAATGCATAAAAAATAATACATAATTAAATAACAAATAATAAATAAATAAATGAAAAATAATAAATAAGTGATAAAATAACAAATAAATGAAAAATAATAAAATAATAAATAAATAAATAAATAACAAATAATGCATAAATAAATGACAAATAATAACTGAAAAATAATAAATGAAAAATAATGAATGAATAAATAAATAAATAAATAAATAACATATAATACATAAATAAATGACAAATAAAAAATGAATAAATAAGTAAATAAATAAATAAATAAATAACATTAATTGCTCAGTAATTACTAAGCAACCGGTCACGTTATTTCTGAATCATAACCTGATGTTAATGATGCTAATGATTGTTTGAAGGAGATGTATTAAAAATATGAAAATTATATATTGTTGTTTTAAGGAACCCGAAATAGTTCAATTTTATACACATTATTGACCGAACTATAGACCACCTAAACTAGATGACATTACATCGTCCGACTGGTGAACATATTTTCTGTATTGTTCATGTTTAAGTGACAGTACCAGAACGTCTCAGTTCAAGATGGCACGATGATATGCGTCAGCTGTTGTTGTTTTTTAACGTCAATTTAATTGGAAGAGACACATTAAAAATTAGTTGTCAAATATCTGCCAGTAAAAATTGACGTTATCATCGTTATAAAGCACAGGTGTCAAAGTCAAGGCTGGGGGATCAAATCTGGCCCACCACATCATTTTATTCGGCCAGCAAAGGCAAATAAAATCTGTGAAATTCCATGATGCTTGCTAGTCCAAACCAAAATTTCAAATAGTCGTATGTAAACTACAATAACAGTCATTTTTTACCTCAAATTTGAAAACTAGTTATTCATTAACTTATTGTGCGCTCTATATGTAATATGTTAAGGGGATTAAACATTCTAATGGCTTCGGCAAATTCATAACAGCCACCGAGAGGAAACAGTAACTACAACGTGGCCCACGGCAAAAAATAAGTTTGACACCATTGCTATAAAGGGAAGAATTTCCATTGTCACTTTCCATCTGTCCCAATATTTTTGACCACACATCTGTGGCAGCGTGTATGTATTTTAACATTCGCCATCTGAGTGAGTTGCACATTCCTGCAGATGGCTTGCTAAGTGCACTCCCTGGTAAAAGCCATGTGATTACGGCCTAAATGCTAACGCAGCATACAGACCCACTATGTGTGTGTGTGTGTGTGTGTGTGTGTGTGTGTGTGTGTGTGTGTGTGTGTGTGTGTGTGTGTGTGTGTGTGTGTGTGTGCGTGTGTATACAAGTGTGTGTTGTAATGATGAGTTGTGAAGTAGTCTGTCACTCTGGTTGCACACGCACCGCAAAGTGAGCCGAGCAAGCGGGCGGGCGGGCGGTCAGGGCTGTTCCGAGCGTCGCATGCTGATGGTTTGCGCCCGCGCTCCTAAAACAGCTGGAAGCTTTTAACGCTGACCGAGCCGCAACGCCGCCACCACTCACTTCCTGTCGCCATACTACACACGCACACATGCACCGCTCGGTCGATAGTGCCAATCCAGGATGTCAGAATACTAATTTCACTCACGTGGTTTTAAAACTCATCACCATAAAAATCTGTACAGACATTATTGAAAGTATGACAGAGAGCGCCATTCCCGAATGAATTCGGGTTTTGTTTTTCTTGCTCGGGTGCCGATAAAGCGCTGGCCAGGTCTCTGACAATGTTTTTTCTTTTCCACAAGGGGCAGCGTTTCCCTTTTTTCCCGTGTTAGCGCTTTGTACCAGCTTCAGCTGTTGTTAAAGTGCTATATGAACCAATATGTATGTATTGCATTGTATTTTGGACAGGCACCCTCATTTCAAGCTCATATAACTCCAGACCCATATAAGTTAGGAATTAACTCTTTTTTTAAGATGAAAAAAGAGTCTAAGGTTTCCAACGCTGCATTGAATGTTTATGTAGTCCTAAAACTCAATATTCTGCGGGTCCTGGAATTTAAGTGACAATGACAAAAACCCTGGCACTGGAGTGGACACATGTTTGCACGTCTGGCAATGAATGAGTTAATAGAATTAGTTAATAGAAATGTTCAAGTACTGTGCAGGTAAGGTTTTAAGTATCAGATAGCATTTTAGCATACATTCATGTACAGACAGTTGTTGAGCATACATTTATTCATTACAGTAAACATCCATGTTTAGGTACATGTACCGGTAAGTCATTTGTCCTCAGAAGTGCAATTCCAATCAGTGCACAAGTCAAACAACTATCTTACTTTGTTTGACTTTAGACAGATCTGATCTTTGAACATTGATTGTAATTTTGCATTGGATGCAAAACTGCTGATCGGCTACTCTTGTAAAAGGATATATGCACACAATAAGGCCAAAGAAAAACCAATAGTCCGTACTAGTAGTACTAGTGATAGTATTTTGAGAAGCATTACAGCCCATAATTCATTTCAAGGGGTAAAAAGGAACTGCAATGAGTTAGGTGGAAAAAAATGAATAGTTCCAAAACGGTGCGTCACACATTGAAATAGCTTAGATGGTCCAAACGTTAATGCTAACAGAATGTGAAATCGCGTAATATTATTATACAGCAAATTCTGGGGGAAGTTGTCACCTTTGAGTCATGCTAATGTGGACATTCTTGGAAAAAAGGGTATGTGTATCCATCCATCCATCCATCCATCCATCCATCCATCCATCCATCCATATATGCTGAATGCTAATTGCGTATCTGTGCACAAAATAGAAACACTGTATCCGTCTAGTCATCATAAAATAAAATGGCTTGATGAGAGATGCTGCCCAGACTTCATAAATCACACGTGTGTCACTCCCGCAACAAAATATTTCCCCCACCCAAAAATAATTTTAAAAAAATCGAATGTAGCCATCACCAAAAATGAGTGTCATGACCCTGGCATTCCTGTCTGTCCACCTTAATTAAAAGCTACAAGGTCACTTCTCACCGCCTGCTATTCTGCGCCAATCAAGCTGCTGAAATGTGTCAGGACGGAACTTTTCTCCACAACCTCTGGAGCGTGTAAAACGGGGGGGTTGAGGCCATTAAAACCATGCCGCAATTACGTCGCTATTGTCACGAGCATTGTTGGGTTGAACGTGAGCGTTTGAGAGTGTCACCATGGCTAGTGGGAGGTCTAGAAATGGCGGTTCTCTCAGGATCAGTTGGCGGATGCTTGGTTCTAAAGTTGACATGTTTAGAATGAGTGTTTACAAAAGATGTATTGCTTAAGAAATATCTGTGTATATATTATAAATGATTGCCTTTTCCTTGCCAGATTTTAGGACGTCATTTTACCATGTCTAAAAAGGACGCCAGTATTTGGACCGGGTGTCTGAAACATGGGCAACCTGCCTTTGCAGTCTGCATGCTGCCAAGGTTGTTAGAGCAGCATGAATGAGAGCTGATCTATGGCCGATGTATAGCACACGTGTGGGGAAAAGTCAATGAGGACAAAGAGTAGAAATGCTTAAAAGAGACAAATGTGAATAGCAGTCCTGTGAGAATGCCACCATTTTTTGTTTGTTTTTTTTTTTTACTTCAAGACAGCGCCACAAGAGTGGCTGCCTTTCCAGCAGCTCCTGTGTTTTGCTTTTTCTACTTTCATTTCTTTTCTAACTTTGCTGCTGTGAAATGTAAATTTCTCCACTACGAGACTAATAAAGGCAAATCCAATCCAATCCAATCCAACAGATATGTGCCTGAAACTGAGTCATCTCCTAGAACAACTACAACTGCACAGTTGTGGACAACTAAAGTTAATATGCAGTGATATCATAATGTCTACACATTATCTTTCAATAGCCAAGTTTTAGTGATATAAAAAATGTGACCAAGACATTGAGGAAAGGGTGCAGAAGACATCTTGCCCCAAAGTGGAGGAGTTAAAGTACCTTGGGGTCTTGTTTGCGAGTGATGGGAAGAGGTAGCGAGTGATCGACAGCTGTGATGCGGATTTTGTACCGATCTGTCGCGGTGAAGAAAGAGATGAGCCCAAAGGCGAAGTTCTCAATTTACTGGTCAACCTACATCGCGACCTTCATCTATGGTCATTACCAAAAGAAGGAGATTCCGGATACAACTGGCCAAAATGAGTTTTCTCAGTAGGGTGTCCGAGCTCTTCTTTAGAGATAAGGAGAGAAGCGAGGCCACCCGAGGGAGAGGAAGTGGTTGGGGCATTGTATTAGGATCCACCCGGAAGGACCTCAGCGTTGACCCCCTTCTCCTCTAAGAGAAAGGACGTGGTTGGGGCATCTAATTAGGATCCACCCAGGAGGAGCTCAGCGTTCACGCCCTTCTCCTCTATAAGAGAGGAGCTGGTTGGGGCATCTGACTCCGATCCACCTGGGAGGAGCTCAGCGTTGTCCACCTTGTCTACTTTGAGGGAGGAGGTGGTTGGGGCATCTCATTAGGATCCACTCGAAAGGAGCTCAGCGTTGACCCCCTTCTTCTCGAAGAGAGAGGAGATGGTTAGGGCATCTGATTAGGACACCTCCCCGGTGAGGTGTTCCAAGCATTTCCCACCGGCAGTAGACACACTGGCGAAGCTATGTCACCCAGTTGGCTTGGGAAAGCCTCAGGATTCCATGGAAAGATCTGGAAGAAGTGGTTAGGGAGAGGGAAGTAGCGGTAGAAAATCGATGGATAGAGACCAAGGCATTTAACGTGAGATAACCTAGACAACTCCATTTTTTTCCCCAATTTTGCTCAGGGGTTGATGATTATGTCCAATATCAGAAATTTGAAATGAAAATTCTGATAGGATTGGATTTGCCTTTATTAGTCTCGCAGTGGAGACATTTACATTTCACAGCAGCAAAGTTATGAAAGGAATGAAAGTAGAAAAACAAAAGCTGCTGGAAAGGCTTTGGCTTGCTCATAGTCACATTTTCACAAATAGAAAACAAAAGACTCTCTTGTGGGTTACGTGGGCAGGCACTCAGGAGATGCCGCTATTTGCACACAAGCAATTCAAAGGTTCATTCCCCACCTTTTTTACATAAATATTCAGTTACTCAAATAGACTTTGTACCGTAGGTCAGTCAGCAACGTTAGTGTATTTGTTTTCCATGATAACAACCGGACGCTAAGCTTTTTTTCCAGTCAATGTCTGCTAGCACTGTGTGCAGAAGCACATAGACAATGTGAAAAGTCCACATGAAATAGTATCCGGTGCTAAAATATGCTAACATAAGTGAGGTTTTTCACATCATGGTTGACAAAAAAAAATAACATCAAACATTCTCAGGTTCAAAACTCTGAAGGACGCCTTGTTGATGCAAGCAAAGAAATAAATATACGTCTTCTGACTCGAGAGACGTTTGCGATAATGAAAAACACACTGCGTGCCCAACTTTACTCCCATGATTCTTTGCTCGGTCCTAATGAATAACAGACGAGCTTTCTCGCCGCAGAAAAAAAAAACCCTCCACTGGGCACACATGAGAGATTAGCTTGCTCATTAGGAGAGAGGCATGGAGAATGGCAGTGAATGGAAGAAGAGCAGAAAAAAATCCAACTTTCAAAGAAAAACTTCACTTTAAGCCCCGCCGCCCTTCTTTCTTCCATGAACTGTTGTGACCATTGCAACGGTTTTATGGAGATGACATATTTTACTTTGGATTCGATTGGATTAGCCTTTATTAGTCTCGCAGTGGAGAAATGTACATTTCACAGCAGCGAAGTTATTAAACAAAGAGGAAGGCAAAGGAAGAAGTAGCAAAACAAAATACAAGAGCTGCTGTAATGGAAGCCACTCTTGCGGCGCCATCTTGAAATTTGTATGATGGAGGTCCTCTTATTCAGTTTTAAAATCTTTCTGCAAAATGACTTTTTGTAATTACGGTGAATCACAAAGTCGTTACAAGGCTTAACTAGGACAAAGGACGTACAGTGATACCTCGGTTTACGAACCCCTTGTCTTATGAACTTTTCGGTTTACGAACGTTAAATTTATGAACATTTTACCTTGGCATACAAACTTTTTTCGTACAAAGAGTTGCCTCAATGAGTGATGTGTTATTTGCGAACGAGCCTGTTCTTCTAACAACAAAATGGCAGCCGACTGTTTTTGTCCTCTATTCCCCACCCCATGTGATTGGTCAAGAATGCAGCAGTGAGGGGAGGTGGTTTAAACATTAAAGAGACAGGCAGACGGCAGTGAGAGAGTTTCAACTTTGACAGTTCAAAGGCAGAGCGTAGACTGCAAGGTTAAAATATCCCATCAATCAGGCTCCACAAACAACCCGCACAAGCCATCTGTACACTTGATGCAACCCAGCTAAACAGAACACGATTGATGAGGAACTAGATACAATTATCACAGAGAAAGCACCTACAAGGGATCATTCCTCAAGATGGTGAAAGAAGGTTACGTTCCTCATCAAGTGTTTAATGCTGATGAAACCGGCCACTCCATTCCATCAAGCCATCAACGACCATCACAAAGGTAAATACAGCGACTTTATTATATAGTACCGTTTATGTCTTTAATTATAACACCATAGCACATTTATTATACATAAAATAAGGTATATTTTGTGTAGTTTTAAGGCTTATAAACTTAGAAAATAGAAAATTAAGTTTTATGGGGACCTGGGAACGGATTATTCTCATTTTAATGGTTTCCTATGGGAAATTAACTTTTGGGATACACACTTGACAATCAATTAAGTTCGTAAACCAAGGTAACAATGTACTACCAAATGAATAGTAGCAGTCTGACATGAGATTTCCAGCTGTAGAACTTTAAGATTTAGACAACTTAATCCAAGTCATGATCAAATTTTTTACTCCATCCAGGCAATAATCACTTACCAAAGAAGACAAAGAGCACAAACAATAATTTATATGGAACGGGAAGTTGCGGCTTGGAATTGAAGTCGATTTAAATGGGTCAGGTGATGTAAGCCATTTTTTTATTGTCAATGGACATTACAGCTACTTGTTTGCTTTCAAACCTAACTTGTAGCTTATGTGTGCACATTTTAAGCATGATATTTTTGATCCACTGGTGAAAGGGCACTTTGATTCTCTTCTCTTTCATCTAGACAAAACGTATCCAAGAAATGTGGTTAATATTGCATGGCTGTCTATATTTTATGTATAGTGTTGAACTATATTGTCATTTTATGTCAACTGTTCTGTTGATGGCGGCTCGGGAACACCCGCAGCGGCTCCTGTCTCTCATGAGGTTGAGAGGAAAGACATTTCATTTGTTCTCTATGTTGCACATAATGGACATTTGACAATAAAGTTGACATGAACCAGATCTTACAAAACAAAAGTCAAAAATGCAAAACCTGGCTTGCGACAAAGTCGCATCATCAGGCTGAATGTTTCCACGAGTATCCAAGCAGCTCCATCAAAGCATAACGACTGATGACTGTGTGGGCACAATCAGGATTGTACACATTTTAAATGGCCATGTGTTCACGTAGGCCTGCAAGCACTTACACCGAGACCACCTCATCACGGCAATTCGCTCATGCAAATAAAGGCTTGAGTCCACATTTACTGGAGATGGCCGAGCCTTGATGAGGACTGCTCACTCGCACGCTCATCAGAGCATTCTCATAAAGCTATAATATCATTTATAGGTCTTGATTCTCCTGTTTAGAGATGTGGGTGACAATGGATGAATTGACAACTGGCATTTTGTTTAAATAATCAACCTCGACAAAGAAAGGAAAGCCCATTAGGAAGATACATTGTACACCAAGTTTTACTGTGACACGTGGTAGGCGATGGTAAAATCAGTGTTTGAAATAACGTCTGCCCGGAGGCCCGGCGCGTACAACTTTCACAACGTCTCGGGCCGGGTGGCCGACAACTTCAAAAAAAAAAAAAAAAAAAAAAAAAAAAAAATTCAAATGTTTGTTTTATTCAATAAAGCAAAAGCTCCAAGCAAACCACTACAATCCACGTGGACTCCTCTTTCTAAGCACCTTTCAAAACTCTCAAGTACACTTTACAGTCACGGTATAGTCCGAAGCACGAAACAGGCCGTTTGCCAAATTGCCGAACGAACGTTTGTTTGGCAATTTGCATACTCGGCATGGCAGCCAATCAGAAGCATGTTTCGTGCTTCGGACTATACCGTGACTGTAAAGTGTACTTGAGAGTTTTGAAAGCCGCTTAGAAAGAGGAGGCCACGAGGCTTTGAGCAGACAACACAAAGCAAACATTGCATTGTGCACCATGACGACAAATTATGTTATTATTATTATTATTATTGTGTTTCAAGTTGTGAAAAATGTGTTTCAAGTTGTGAAAAATGGGGCAGGCAACTTTATGGCCGGGTATGGCAGGTAACTTTTCAGAGTTGTCTGCCCGGGTGTCCGCTAACTTTTTGTCATGAGTTTCAGACAATGGTAAAATAAAAAAATAAATACATGTTTGTACTCACTGTATGGGAAAGTGATTCGCGGCATCACGTCGTCATCCATGGTTGTTGCTGATTGGACGCATAAGGCCATTAGGAGGGCGGCAACCACCAGGCTGCCCGTGACTGCTGCTAATGTCCACATGGTTATCCAAACCCTTGCACCAACAAAAACGAAGCAACAGTGTTTGTTTTAACTTTCCTCGGAATTCATGAAGCCTTAAAACCAGACTCTGGAGCTCAGCTTTCTATCCTCGCCCGCATCTTTGGAAGTGGGAGGCGATGCGGCGAGGTAGTGAATGTGCCCTTGACTTGATCCTTGTACTCCCAAAGGTCCTCCTCGCACACAGTGCGCAAACGCTTCGCACAAAAAAAACGAAAAATCCTTTATGAATTAGAAGCCCGGCTGGTTTTTGACGGTGGATGTTATCCGCACTAAACTCAGAGCAGTGGTCATCTGTGGAAAGAACAGAGGAAAATACTCAGTTCAAGTGCCATCCAAGAAATTGGAGAATGAAAGCTCAGCAAGTACAACACATTACGTTTCTGTCAACAAAAGAGAAATATTTGGCTGAAGGGTTTTACCGCCAAGAGATCTGTCCCTTTCTTCGACTTTGCCAATAAAACAGCGTGCACTGTTAGCTCTCTGTCCGAGAACACATGGATTTGTCACACTGATGCCAAAAACAAAAGTGAGGCCTTTTTCAGCACGCTGCCAAAGAGCAGCTGGCACTCACATTATGTTATACGCTAGCGTCACGAACTTTTGGGATTTTTAACCCCTGTAGAAAATGACGCTGTCATTAGCAACAACAGATGATCATGTGTTAGCTTGGCGCAACATTTTTTACTGTGATGAAAGAACGACAAGTCCAAAGACAACTCTGTAATTTGTGCGAACGAACACAATGAAACCATCTGCTTTACGACTTTTATTGTCTTAAATGGCATGCCTGTGTCCTTCCAGAAGATTTCCAATATCTATGAGTTATTTCAATTAAAAAAATTAATAAATAGCAAACTATCTAGGACAGGGGTGTCAAACTCATTTTTTTGCCGCAGGCCACATAGTAGTTACGGTTTCCTCTCGTGATGAATTTGGGGAAGCTATTAGAATGTTTAATTCCCTCCACATATCACATATAGAGCATCAAACAAATTAATGAATAACCAGCTTTTAAATCTGAAGTCAATAATAAATGTTATTGTGGTTTACATACGACAATTTGAAATTTTGGTTTGGACTTTAGCACGTATCAATGCACTTGACATGCTTCATTTGCTTTTAGGGCCGAATAAAATGATGTGCCGTGCCAGATTTGACCCTCGTGCCTTGACTTTGATACCTGTGATCTAGGACATATCAGATATGATTGAGGAATACTAATTATACCTAATAATAAGTCATGAAAAATGTCCAAGCGGTGTTGACATACCATATTCCGCTAGAATAATGACAGAAAAGATTAACTCATTCACTGCCTGACATGTGCAAAAATGTGTCTACTTCAGTGCCAGGGTTTTTGTCATTGTCACTGGAATTCCAGGACCCATAGAATTTTGAGTTTTAGGACTACATTCAATAAACATTCAATGCAGCGCAAGATACCTTAGACTCTCTTCCTTGATCAGTAAAAAAATAGTTAATTCCTAAAATATATGGGTGTGGAGTTATAGCTTGAAATGAGGGTGGCTGTCCAAAACCTAATGCAATACATCCATATTGGTGTATATATAGTGCTTTAATATTTCATTTATAAGCGCATTTCAAAACTCTCAAGGTCACTTTACAGTCACAGGATAAGTTTTTCTGGCGGTGAGCAGAGGCAGCCACACGTGCCAGCATTCACTCTTTGCAAAGCTAGATAGCATGACTAATATAAGTGCCCCCCCCCACCTTGTGGAAGTAAAAAAAAACATTGCCAGAGGTCTGGCCAAGCGCTTTATCAGCACCCAAGCAAGAAAAAAACCAAACCCGAACTAATTTGGGAATGGTGCTCTTTGTCATAAATTAGCGGCACGTCTGGTTAAATTGTGTTAAAAGCCTTCAAATGAATTTTTTATTGCATAAGCATCCTTTCATACTGAAAATTGTAGCAATGGTTCACCAGACAAAGAATCAAGCTCCTCCAGACCTCATTCCCTTTAAAAACACCGTGGTGTGAGCTAAAGAGAGTGCAAAGGAGAGGACCCGGGTCACTGGATTATTTAGAGATTGTGCAAAGAAGAATGGTTGAAGGTCTCCTTCTTTCTCCCTTTTCTCTATTCGCCCATCTGGTGAGACATTATAGGAGAAGATTATGTGCTATTTAGTTAGTAATAGGCGGTTCCGCACACGCACACACGCACGGGTAATACATCATTTAGAAAACACCAGAATTTGATTAGAAGCTGCCCTCTCAATCTGTTGTGCTTCCAAGCGTTAAAATGAGACATTCAGTCATCAAACTTCTTTTCATGAGCATCCTCGCTCCTTTATGAACTTCAACACGGTGACAAAAATGTAATGGAGTGAAACTAGTGCAGAAAAATGGATAAAAGGACAGAAGGAAAAGACACTGTGGCGATAAAATTTACATTTTGCACTAAACTCCAACAGAACCATGCTCACAAATGTAGTAGGGAGTCACATACATATATATATATATATATATATATATATATATATATATATATATATATATATATATATATATATATATATATATATATATATATATATATATATATATATATATATATATATATATATATATATATATATATATATATATATATATCACATGCACTTATAAATGTTATGTAATACTCAGTTGTGATCTGAACGGAGCACATCAAGAGATAAAGACACCAAAATACATAGACAGCTACCCTGCAGTGATTTACATTCCTTGGGATAGGCTCCAGCACGCCCGCGACCCTCGTGAGTACAAGCAATTTGGATAATAGCTTGATACTGCTCAGCTTTATCCGCTTGCTATTTTCAAAGAAGCAACAAAATAAAGCTAATACTAAGCAGTGTACACCCCATGACCCCATGTGCATTAGCACTCATGGCCAGAATAATTATTGCAGATTACATTGTAATTTTTACATTTCAGTGTTCGCAACGTGCTAAATTCCTTCTACAAAAACAACTAAAATGTATTCTTCCGGGAAGGCTGGAACAGATTTTTGGGATTACTATGTATCACAATGAGGATAGCTGGTTTGGATATGCATGCTTTGAGCCACTACATATCAATCCTATTTTACTCCCACTCAATCATAGTACATATAAGCAGAACTAGACAACCATGTTGACATTTTGTAGCATTGAACTCACTCTGTATATATATTGCACTATATGCTATTTAACTCATTCGCTACAATTGTCAAATGTATTCGGGTTTTGGTTTTTCGTGTGGGGATGCCGATAAAGCGCTGGTCAGACCTTTGGCAGTGTTTTTTACCTTCCACGAGCGGGCAGCATTTGCATTTTGTACATGTAAGTGCTTTGTTACAGCTTCAGCTGTTCTTAAAGCGCTATGCTGTACTGCATAAATCAAGATGTATGTATTGTACTTTGTACAGTCATCTCCATTTCAAGCTCAGATAACTCCAGACGCATACATCTTATGAATTACCTTTTTTTTCTGATGAAAGAAGACAGTCCAAGGTTTCTAACACTGTATTGAATGTTAATGTAGCCCTAAAACTCAATATTATGTGGGTCCTGCAATTTGAGTGAAAATGACAAAAACCCTGGCACTAGAGTGAACACATTTTTGCACACCATCTGGCAGTGATTGAGTTAATTACTGATTATGAAGGAAGTGGTTGTCTGATGCAAGCTCCACTTTTGTTTTCAACCTGTGACATGCGTAACGACAAAATTGAATCTAATCTCTTCTAAACTAGTTTCATGGAAAACAATGACTGATGAAATTTGGAACTCCAAAAAACATGAACTTCTGATCCCAGTGAATCTCATGCAGAATCAATTGGCTGCATGATCCAGTAAAATAAATTGTCAGTGAACATTTATAATAATAATAATAATTTTCATTTATAAGCGCCTTTCAAAACTCTCCAGGACACTTTACAGTGACATTATATTTTTTCTGCGGGTGAGCAGCGGCAGCCAGATGCGCCAGCATTCACTCAGTACAATCGTTGGACAGACATTTTGCAAAATCGATAGGATTGTTGTATTGACATGAACCTAAATCTCCAATCATCGGACAACAGTATGTGTGTGTAGACATACAGAGTGCAGGCAAAACTGTGAATAGTCCAATACTGTGTGTGGTGACAAGATCAGCAAAAAATATAGTAGAAATAATAACAACAATAATTTAAAAAAAAACAAGTAAAATATTTGTCTTTGGATGACAAACATTGCTGTGATGCTACATTTCGTCCCCAACTTCCCTCCCAAAGTCTCACAGAGACACCAATTGTTTGATAGTAAACAGCACAGCACTGTTGTTTAATCAATCTAACGCTCCCTCAAGAGCCCATTCAAGGGGTTTTAGAGCAGGTAATAAATCCATTAGAAGGGCAGGATGGCTGGGCGACTAGAGCGGGCGACTGCGGTTGTCTATGAGTGGCCCCTGGTTGTCTGACGACCACTTCCTGGTGATCACAGCCTGAGCTGGAAGGCACCAGGCACATTTGTAGATTGTCGAGTGACTGACTGGAAGCAGACGAGATAACTCTTGTGATAAGAGTACTATATTCAGGTGCTATTTGACTTTACTAACCACACTATACGTTCACATTGCTGCATTTATGATTAGGTTCCATTGTTTGGGACAATTCAGAATGACATTGGGATTTGCCATTAAAACTCAAACTGGCATTCCCAGTACCGACCTTGACTGGAGTTCCCCCTGTTCCGTGAGCATCTCATTTCTCAGAGGTTATTGAATATTTAATGAAAAGCTAAGGCTTTCAGAGAGGATTCCCGGCCCTCCAATGAATTTTAATGGAGTTTAATCCAGACAGAAAATGTGTCAAACCATTTCTGTCGACCCTTTGTTGCCAGTAGTTTAAACCCAACCCTGATTTCACCTGGAATGAACATCCTGTTGATGACCTGATTGAGCTTTGTGACAAAAAGCATCCACTCCAGCCTGCTTGAAATGTGTGATTGAGATGCTTTCAGAGAATTGAAAAATTCAAAACGAGGATTTGGGGAAACTTGTGAATACCCATGACCCATGAATAAGACCCTACAAACATGGATGCAACCGGGAGCCCAAGTATAAAAGACAAGACAAACGACTGGACTACGCTGCAGTTTTCAAAAATTCAGAATCAGATAGCCAGGTTAAACTGTGCCCTTCAATCAAACATATTTGAAAGTGGCAAAAGTAAAGTATTTTCCTTGTATTGGGAAAGTGACCACTGTGCTGAATGCCATGAAGCTCAGGTGGCTCATCAAGCAGAGACGTTTCTGCTTCATGTTCTTTAAAGCAAAATTGGTGCCATATTGCTCACAATTACACATTCATTAACCTCGTGAACCCCTCCTGGAGGCTCCAGATTAACCCCTACCTCTGTTGGGAGCAAGGATGGAATGTGACTGTCTCATTGGTTGACAGATCGGACCAAGTTCCCTGTGTCAGCAATGGCGTGACTGGTAAGTACATCACCTATTGAACTATTTTCTATCAGAGTTTGTCCTTATAGGACGTAAGAAATTTGGGCGAGAGGCAGGTGACAACCTAGACTGGTTGAGAGTCAATCACAAGACACATAGTCATTCACAATGAAGGTCAACAATCCTCAACGAAGCTAGGTATGTTTTTGGAATGTGGAAGGAAGAGAAAGGGGGGGAAAACAAAAACATCCAAACTCCACACAACAGTGCCCAAGCTAAATCCCAAACTCAGATGTAATTTGGGAATACAATGAATCATCATTCGAGAAGCCAGATTTCTTTAGGCATACTCCCAAAACACATAAAAAAATGTTGCCACCTGGTCACACATCAGATTAAAATGTTTTACTATCGCAACCTAAAAACCATACTGGTTAGTTTGAAAATACAGCAACAATCCAGCAGAGTTACCGGAGCCATTAAAAGAAAGAACTCAGTCGGTGAATGACATGACAGAGGCATCATGCTGGGTCAGTCTTTAGAACTCACGCTCAGCACAGCCTGTTAAAATGTAGCTTGGGAAAACACAGATTGAAATAGATGTA
Organism: Hippocampus bargibanti; assembly: GCF_051943395.1. NCBI lineage: Eukaryota > Metazoa > Chordata > Actinopteri > Syngnathiformes > Syngnathidae > Hippocampus > Hippocampus bargibanti. The sequence goes on along the minus strand of NC_142736.1, from coordinate 26,896,444 downwards.
TACAGTATACAGTACATTAACTTTCCAATTCCAAAGCTATCTTTTGGATTGAACGAATAGCAGAAACATGGTGTGTACTATTTACTTATTTGCATATGATAGACACAACGAAAAGTATGATAAAATGTAAATTAGCTACAGGATGAACCCCTCACAGCATGAAGTCCATTGACTTGCATTATTAGGGAGAGAGCTGAGTCAACACAAGACTTCATTGTCAAATGTTCACTTTGCATCACAAACGGCACATCTTCACCACATCAGAAGTACAAAAGTATTATGAAGTTACCATAGCAACCAATCTGATGAACCGGCAGTCATTTAAGCCTTATTGACTTGAGCTCACACTTTGTTAACATGATATAATATTTGAAGAAGTACAAACTTTTACTCCAACGGAAACAAATACTTTTGAATGAATTTGTTGGCCACATAAAACGTTAATTTTATGTTTGTAATTGTGCCGACAATGATTAGAGGAAGTAATGTTTTACCATCCATCCATTTTCCGATCCGCTTTATCGTCACAAAGGTCACCGGGGTGCTGGAACCTATGGAGGCTGTCTTTAGGCAGTGGGCAGGGGACACCCTGAACCGGTTGCCAGCCATTTATAGGGCACACAGCGACATAATACCCACCCATGCTCACACTCAAAACAATGGACAATTTAGAGTGTTCAACCAACCTACCATGGATGTTTTTGGGATGTGGGAGGAAAAGCGGAGCACCCGGAGAAAACCCACACTGGCCAAAGGAGAGCATGCAAACTCCACACAGGAAGGCTAGAGTTGGAATTGAATGTGGTACCTCTGCACTATGAGGTTAACACGCTAACCAATGGACCACCTGGCCGTCTCACAATTTACCATTTTGTCAAATGCATGTTGAAACTGTAAGTAAGTAAGTAAGTAAGTAAGTAAGTAAGTAAGTAAGTAAGTAAGTAAGTAAGTAACGATGAGAAGGTTTCTTCAGCCGTCATCTGTACAAATTTGAAGGTTTCGGACGTTTCCAGACATGGCGACGCCGCCATGTCTGGACATTAGGGATATATAAATAGGGCCGATACGACCAGTCAGGCTTTAGTTCGCTGACGAAGCCTCATGGATAGGAGGCGAAACGTCCGAAACCTTCAAATTTGTACAGAGGACGGCTGAAGAAACCTTCTCATCGATGGACCACTCCTGTACGACTGAGAGCTTACACAGAAGTAAGTAAGTAAGTAAGTAAGTAAGTAAGTAAGTAAGTAAGTAACTAAGTAACTAAGTATGTAAGTAAGTGACCTTGAGAGTGTTGAAAGGCTCTTATAAAGGAAATATATTATTATTATAAGTAAGTAAATAAGTAAATAAGTAAATAAGTAAATACGTAAACAAGTAAATAAGTGAATAGGTAAATAAATGAACATAAAATAGGCCCAGTTAAGTGGTAGAGGAAGTAAAACATATTTTTGGAATGTGGAATAAAGCCACAGCATGTCAGGATAGGACAGCATTCACAATTCACACAGGAAGTTGATTCTAACCCAAAGCCTCAGAAACATGCTTAATGCCACATTATCCACTTGGGAATGAGACAGGTGGTAATAAGGCAGGTGGGGACTATGGAGACTGAATTCCTGCAGACGTCTGCCAGACTCCTAAATAAATCACTACCAGGTTAAAAATAAACTGTAGCCCCTTCTTGTCGCAGTCAGGCCGGCAGGCAAGTGACTGCAACTAAATGCATCGCCGCTGCCGACTTTCCGTGTCAAAGCGTGACTCTGCAAGTCTGGCAAAGACAAAAAAACTATCTTGGAAGAAAAAAAGATAAAAATGAGCGGGCAGGAGAGTGCGATGACATCATTGGGAAGAAAACACGTGGTGTACCTTTTACAAGATGACACATGGCATGAAGCTGGGGGAGGGAGGAATGTACTCAACTTCTCACACGACAGCCTTGCATGACTACAGTCATTTATCTTTGGCATCGTCATACACGTAACATGATCACAGAGAGCTTGGGATCAAACGATAGCTGGTATGTAAAGTTTTAAAAATAGGTTTAGATGGCCATTCAGTTATACATACAGTAATCATGGTATACAAAAGAAATATTGCCATGAAAACCGCAAATTCACGGGATATTAAACGCATCAATCAAACAATAATAAGGGAGAATGAGGCTCTCTAATATACCATATTTTCCGGTGTATAAGGCGCACCCAAAAGCCTTCGTTTCCTTCAAAAGATGAACCTG